>NW_027199168.1:15000-34973 GCF_038502225.1 Cherax quadricarinatus
GCAAAGGATGTGGATGGATTTCACCAGAGCTGATTACTATCTAGTTTTAGATTTAAACTGGAAGAGGAAACTCTATTATTATTATTATTATTATTATTATTATTATTATTATTATAGTCAAAGAAAGCGCTAAACCGGGAAACTCTAATAAAAGTGGGAGTTATCACAGTTGCTTTTGCCTAAAACACTGTGCTTTTGAGAAATTCTGAGAAGTTGCAAAGGAAATTAAAAGTAAATATCAGAAAGAGCTAGGTGATGAGGGTAAAAAAAAAATTTATGTAAAGAAAGATTGGATATCAAACAAAAGAAAGCTAAATGCTCTCTGTGAAGCTTCAGAGGAAAGGTAACGAAAGTATGGGAGGGAAACAAGGAACAGGGAAAAAAATGGGCAATTTGCCAATGAAAAAGTTCAAAATCTAAAGTGAAAAGATTGAAGGAGGAGCTAAAGAGAATGATAGAAAAGAGCACAGAGATAACTGAAAAATGGAAACAAAAGAGAAGTAATTAGGAAATAAGAGGCGATAACATGAATTTTGTAGAAATGCTGCTAGATGACCAAGAGAAACAAGAGAATAGAGCAGCAATAAAGGACTTGATAACGAGAGACAAGACAATATGATGGAAGAAACAAAGGGAGGAAGAGAGAGGGAATCTCTGATGATCTATGGTCTTCATTAGGTAAATATCAGAACAAGTGAAGAGAGAGATTGGAAGAAATTAAAACTATAACTGATAGCGTGGTCGGGAGGTCGAAGACAGATGACACATTTCCATAGAACTGGTTAATGGCGGCTAATCAAATTGACTCTTATGTCACCAATTATACATGACAAGATCATTAGACAGCACGGTTAACAGGCAGGGCAATTTCTGAAACATTAGAATTTCAAACTTATCTCCCTATAGTGGATAGAGTATCTCACTATAAGTTGAATGAGGCCATATAAATGGAATTCTGATGGTTAGTTTTCGAGCAATTGCTAATCTGCGATAGGCGGAAATACTCGCCCCTGCCCGAAATAGGGAGTATAAATTTGAAAGTTGCAAACTTGCAATTGCTAATAAAACACCCAATAATTATTTTTTTAAATTATTATACAAACATACAATATCAAAAACATAAATGGAACTTGTATCAAAACATTTTGTAAGTATTAGAAAAATATGAAAATGAAACAAATAGCAACAAGGACACATTGCAAAGGGATAAAACTTTCAAGTCCCATATTCCTGAGATTCATGAAAAAGAACAATCATTCTATATTACTAATTCCTAGAATGGAAGTCTATGAAGAAATTTCTATCATTTTTATGCAACCTAGACCACTGAGCATACAGAACCTTGAAGAGCAAGATCTTCATAAATATGTTCCTCATCAGGGTACTCCTCGATCGTAATGCCTTTCTTTTTCATGACTAATTTCTGCTTTTTGACTGGCCTTTCTTCCTCCTCATCATCACTTGACACCTCTGCATCCAGTGGCAAGTATTCATCACCACTATCAAGCAATTCTGGGTCATCTACCTCTGGTTCTGAGTCACTGTCATCCAAAATGCAGACATATTTTGACCTGGTGTTGGAGGGCTCCCCATAAAACAATTTCTCATTGATCTGGAAGGACAATAAAAACGTTCTGTATACATCCAGACCACTACAGAATTCATATATGCAGTAGAATTTTTTTTATAAATATTTATTTTACTGAAAGTGAACTAAGCCACTAAAAGGGCAGAGGCGAGTCCTGACTGCCCTTCCTTTGTTGCACTTTTTTCAACTGCATGCTACACTCACATTTTGCTTCACACTGACTTTATGTATATATCAAAATATGCCTAAACAATTCATGTATGCAGTAAACACAACAATCAGCACTTATCAACATTGTAGAGGGTAAAATCCAAGAGTATATTAGAGACACAAAATAGAAAAAACCCACACTGGATGATGCCAAGCCACAAGTGTTTACAGTCTGTTCTCTCAACCAATGGGAAGCCGGCAAACACCATTACCACTTAGCTGAAGCGACTCAAGGAAGGCTTGTGATTGGTTAGAATTAAAGAACGGGACTCCAGATTTGTGGCATGAGTAGGATGACACGAACCTCTAACTAAAATTGATAAGTCAGTTGACACTGGGTAAGCCAGAGGTATGGGAGAACATAAATGTAGTTCCAATATTTAAGAAGGGAGACGGATAGACAGCATTAAACTACAGGCTAGTATCACTGGCATGTGTACCAAGTAAAATAATGAAGATAATCAGAAGAAAATTGTATCATCTGGAAAGGAGAACTTCAAAATCAACAACCAGCACGGTTTTAGAAACTGTTTGTGTCTTGATCAAGTCCACTGTGAGGGAAGAGATAGAGTGTAATATATACCTGATCGCAGAATATGTAACACTAACAAGAAGAATCAAAACAAGAGAGGACAAAGAAAGCCCATAAATCGACCTAGAACCTACAGGACTGATCTGAGAAGCCGTTATTGAAATTCAACCCCAGTAAGTGCAAGATTACGAAAATTGAGGAAGGACACAGAGGACCAAAAATTAAGTATATGCTCGGATGACATAGGCTGCAAACCTTACTGAAGAAGAAAGATATCGAGGTAAGCATAGTACCAAGGATATCGCTTGCGATATACATCAACTGAATAACCTCTCCAGCACATGCATCTTTGTCAAATTTAAGATTAGCGTTAAAGAATCGTAAAGAGTAGTTCACAAAACTATACAGGACATAGGTCAGTAGCAGTATCAATCTTCCACCTGATTAAGCATGTCCTTAAACTGGAAAAAGTGCTGAGGTTTGCAACGAGGCATGAACCATGAGGAAAGACTCAGAGAGTTAAACCAGAAGACATTAGAGAACAGAAGGACTGGGAAAGATAGGATAACGCTATACAATATACTAAGAGGAAACAGGTAGACGAGAACACACATGGAAGTTTAAAACAAAATAGAAATGCAATGGCGTCGTTAAGTAAATTTTAGTGTCAGAGTGGTCGGAAAGTGGAACGACCTGGACAACGAAGTGGTAGAGGCAGGATCTATGCACAGCTTTAAGAATAAATATGATAGTGCTCACGAAGTCAGGGGAGAGTAAGTAAGTAAGTAAGTAAGTTTATTCAGGTATACACAAATACAGTTACATAGAATTATCATACATAGCAGCATATGTGTAGAGAACCTAGGATAACCCAAAAAAGTCAGACAGAGTGACTTATTTCCATTGGGGTCCTTTTACCTTATTATTATAATATAAAGGTTATAATATTTTCTTATTATTCTACAATGAAGATAACATCTTATTATCATACTAAAAAGACTATCTACTACACGAGGGTCATTAAGACTATCTACAATACGAGGGTCATTACTAGGAATAAGGTAAAATTTACACGTATGTTAGCTAAAAAATAGAAAATCATTCCCCTCCCTTTCTGTAGCTACATTCATCAGACACCTTTTGGCAGTCTTCTTGAACTGGTTCATGCTATGACTGGCTTTGACATGTGCGGGTAGTCTGTTCCATTCCTTTATTGCTGTACAATAAAAGGTGTTTGAAGCCTGGCCACTGACTGTGGGTACTACAAAGTTGTGCTCTCTCCCCCTAGTACTATGATTGCTTTGGTTCCCAACCTTGACAAAATTGACAGCAAGATATTCTGGACACTGTTTGTGAGCAATTTTATAAACATGATTTAGCTTCAGTTGTTTTACTCTGTCTTCAACATTCAGCATATCCAACTGCTGTAATTCATCCTGGCCTACATGTTCTCTTGGTCCCAGCCCCAGGATGAATCTTACGATTTTGTTCTGGGTGATTTGCAGTCTATCTTTCAGTTTTTTTGTCAAGGCAGAGTACCAAGAAGAGCAAGCGTAATCCATATGGCATTGTATAAGGGCTAGACATAGGGTCCTGCGAGCCTCAGTAGGTAGACACTGTGCTTGTCTATACAGGAACTTCAGTCTGGCATTCGCTTTCTTTACTACACTGTTCCCTATCAATTCTCCTGACATGCATGGGTCAAAGGGGATTCCCAGATATTTTACTGATGAAACCAAAGTGATGGGCTCCCCATTACACTGAACATTAAAATTATTTACCCTTCTCAGTTTATGTTTCGTGCCAAAGAGAATGGCTTCAGTTTTCCCTAGGTGTAATGATAGTTTGTTGTCTACTAACCATTTGCTGCAGGACTCCAGTTCCAGTGTTAAAACATTAGCAATATCTTGTGGGTCTTTACCTGACACTAACAGAGCACTGTCATCTGCATACAGTAGGAGTTTGCACTTGACACTGATAGGCATATCATTGACATAACATAAGAATAATAAGGGACCCAGAATACTACCTTGGGGAACTCCACATGTTATCGGCAGGGGTTCTGATTCCGTTTTGTTGATTTTGACTATTTGTCTCCTGTTGCTAAGGTAGGACTTAAACCAGTCTACAGAACCTATACCGATAGCTTGAAGTTTCTTACATAATATATTGTGGTTGACAGTATCGAAGGCCTTTTGCAGGTCTAAGGTTACCATACCTATGAGGTTCCCCTTTGACATTTCAGTTCTCAGGTAATCCATCAGATTAATAAGGGAGGTGTCGGTTGAGTAGGATCTTCTAAAGCCCGATTGATAGCTATGGAGAATGTTGTTGTCATTAAGGTACTTAACTACTTGAGAATACACCGCCCTCTCCAGAATTTTAGATATTATACTGAGTATACTAACAGGCCTATAGTTGCTTACATCAGACCTACTATTTTTCTTGAAGATAGGAGTAACTCTGGCCTCCTTGAACCCCTCCGGTACGGTATTAGTGGTGATTGATAGATTTATTATGTGAGCAATAGGGATTGACAGTTCAGAAGCACCATCTTTTAGGAACTTAGACGGGATGTTATCAGGGCCTGTGCTCTTAGTTGGGTTTAACCTGCTTAGTTCTTTTTGAATAAAGTCATGAGATACACTTACTAGTTGACAACTGTTTGGGGTTACCCCTTTATTGGTATAGTATGTTTGAAACTTATCAGAGTCTGTGTTAAAGGTATTTGATGCAGCTGGTAGTTTACTTACTAGTGTTGATGCAACAGATGTGTAGTAGGAATTAAAGCAATTTGCCACCTTAGATGTTTCGTGGCATACCTCATTATCGATAGTGAGTACTATGTTAGACCTATCTACTGGCTTATGGCTATACCCCAACTGTTTTAGTTGTTGCCAGAGCTTTCTGGGGTTATGCTTATACTCTTCAATTTTTGAGCAATAGTGCTTTGCCTTTGCTCCTTTTATAAGTCTCTGTACTCTGTTCCTCACCCTTTGGAATTCATTTAGTGCTGCAATATCCTGTCTGTTTGCTTTAAATCTTTTTAGCAGCTGGTCTCTGAATTTCATATTATCTAATATCTCAGTAGTCATCCAGGGTTCAGTTCTTCGTTTAATCCTAACCTCTTTAACTGGTGCAATATTATCAAGGATGGTAGTGAACATTGTTTTGAATTTTTCCCAGGCATCGTTTACGTCCGTGCAACTTGTTATCTCTGTCCAGTCACAATTGTGTAGCCTATTTACCAGTGTTTCTTTACTGTAGTTTCTAGTTGACCTCATTTTTATTGTCCTGTGTAGGCCTATCCTATCCCTAGTGATTTTCCTGGTGCAGTAAATGATGAAATGATCACTAAGACCTGTGGTAATGACGCCTGACTGACTAATGTTCTCAGAGCGGTTACAAAGTATGTGGTCAATTAGGGTGGCTGAGAACTGTGTGATCCGGGTTGGTGTATTAATTAGTTGGGTGTAGCTATTTAATCCTAGAATTTGCTTATACCTTTTGCATAGCCCGTTATTTTGCTGCTGAAAACAGATATTGAAGTCGCCCAGTATTATTGTCTCGCAATTGTTTTCAACTCCGGACAAGACTCTGGAAAAGTCTTCTAAGAACTGGTCCTGGGTAGGAGGGCGGTAACTAGTTCCTACTAAGATGGGTTTGGTCTTGGGAAGCAGCACTTCAAACCATAGAATCTCCAGTTTATTGTTATTTAAATCAGGTCTTGGGTTGTAAGCTAAGTCATTTCTAATGTAGGCACATACTCCACCACCCTTTCTGTTCCTATCTAAGCGTTTTATATTGTAACCTTCTATTTTGACCTCGTCGTCAGTCACCGTATCATCCAACCAAGATTCAGAGATGGTTATAACTGCCGCCCTAATTTTGTTAGCTAGAATCCTAATCTCTGCCAATTTAGGAAGAAGTGATCTTGCATTGACATGAATAAAGTGAAGGCCTGTTTTCATAAAACAATCATAATCATCAATATATGGCAATGGGTCATTTGTATTAAAATTAGGTAAATCAATGTCATCACTGCTAAAGGGTAACTGTGCCAAAGTGCATTTGTTACACACAAAATGAATTCTGGCACCGTTGCTATAATTGTACATACATCCATCATGCACCCACCCCTTACACATTTTACATAAGGTGCCTTTTCTGTTTTTCATGCGTACTTTAGTACAGTGTATGCACCTGTTTGGTAGTGTTTGAGATAATAATGGCTGTATTGTCTCACATTGACCTATGTATGCATTACATATGGAGTTAAGGTTATCATCCCTAGCTACTAGACCGTCATTATCGCCGTCATTTATCTGTCTGTTTTGCCTCTGCACAATAGTTTGAGGTCCTGGATTAATTTGGATATCACCACTTAAGAGCGCTACAATAAGAGCTGTGTGCCACTGTTTTTGTTTGGGTATGCGGTGTTGCCATACCTTGCGGCGATAGTGACATTTACTTTTCTGGTAGGATGGCAACTGTTGGGCTTTTACTGTCCAGGGCGCTGTTACTCCATTCACCTTTTCCAACCCCCATGACTGATTTCTTTCTTCATGGAATTGAAGAAGAAATATAAATATAATTATGGCAGCCTGTACCCCCCTAATGCCTGCCATTTTCACTCTTCGCTCTTTTACTCATATACAATAATATTTATTTCTCTTTTCCAGTCCCTAGTACACTTAGTATCTGCTTTAGCAATCACACTGAATTACTAGTAAAATTTCCTCTTCAAAACCCTCTTCACTGCTCACTTTTCCCTTAACTTCACAAAACCCTTACCCTCTTACAGTTAACCCCTTATTACACACTCCCCTTCCCACCTCACTTCACAGTCTGGCTTCACCAATTAACTTCTAACTCCTTTCCATTCTGGTAGACCAGAAAGGTTTAATCAATGGTTTTATCCTTCCAAATCCCCCTCAATTCCATTTATCGGGGGTTGTGTCGTGTTGTTGTCTCCTGACCTGTTCTGCTGACTCAGCCATTTTTAAAACACTGAGGGGAGTAACGCCACCTACAACCTGACTTTCCTTGAGTTTATAGATATATTTGGCGTTTTCTGCTATGATTCTCTCACTGTACACTGGTCAGCTGAATATAGGTCAGCTACTAAAACATTAACCTTGACTATTTAACTATTCACTTCTTTCCCACGACTGGCACTGAGGGATAACCGTCCTATAACCTTGGAGTTTTGTACTGTTGATTTGACGATGTCTCCTGTGTTTCCCTCTCGTTAGCACTGGTACAGGTGATATGATGGTGGTACAGATATGATGCTACTGTCAACAGATGAACGTCAGTAAAGATGAGAATTTCACTTCGCTAGTTGTACGTCTGGCAGTAGCTGCTGTTTGGATGCCGGTCAGCCATGTTTAAATGCTCAATTCTTTCCCTCGTTTGGCACTGAAGAAAAAAGTCCTACAGACCTGTCATTTCCTTGGAGATTTAGTTGATCAGGTTTTCTGCCATGTTGTCTTCCCGTTAAACACTGGTGCAGTTGATATGGAGGTCAGTTATTTCATTGTAGTGGAAAACGTCTCATGTCTGGTTCACGTCTGGCAGCAGGTCTGGTACTTGAATGCCGGTCCCTCTTTTGTCATATTTAGTCCATTTCGTTGTCGTCACCGTCAGTTTTTATGTCACTATAGGTTCCTTGCATGTTGTTGCAGCAGTACTTGCAAATTTGGCCATCACTGGAGTTCGGATAGGCCCAGGGGACGGCAAGATATAGGAGCAGCCTTGTTGCTGCTTGCTGCGGCTGCGGCAACATACAAGATACTAAGAATTTGACAAGCAGATATGGCAGATTATTTGCAATGCAAGGCGCAAGGCACAGAGGCGCTGTAGGTGAGCTAAAACACGGCTGAAGGACAGTGATGTTAGGAAATAATTGTTCACTCTCAGGGTGGTAAGTAAGCGGAATAAGCTACACTAGGAGGTGGAGACAAACTCCTTCAACAGTTTCAAAAGTAGGTACGACAGAGCCGGAGAGGCCTGGAATCAATAATCCGGGCGATTGTAATTTATGAGGAGAGACCTAGAGCTGAGACTCGACCTCGCATACACAACTCAGTGGGTACAACTGTGAGCACATGAAGTGCAATCGACTCATGCAACTTGAGTACACATTTCAGAGAGTTTGGCACACAACCACGAGATCTCCGTTTGATCGCCAGGCAAAGTTAAATGCAAGAACAAATCTTTTGTTTACCTGGCAGTAAACAGGTACTTAGTCTATTGTACGTCACATCCTGGAAAATAATCAAACAAATAGGTCATCAAAACTAATTCATTTCTATCACATAACTAACTCATCGACACCTACCAAACACCAGCAGCTATCACCATCATGCACACCATCAACCACACAACATACCCACAACATCCACCAACACCCATGAACCTTTACTAACACCCCTTTTTCCCTACATAATTAACACAACCCATTAAGTACCAACAACTAATGAGAAGATTTTCTGTGAATTATTAACACGTAAAGTTATTAATCCAGGAAGATTATTAATCCTAGATTGTTATTAAACCCAGGATAACCCAAGAAAGCCAAGTGTTGTGACTTTTTTTTTCTAGACAGCTGCTACTAGGCAAAGCCGGCAACAGGTGTAAGAAATCTGTCCAGTCGTCTCAGTCTCATTTGATTACTGAATTTTGTTCAAGTGGTGATGAGACTGTCGCTATGCAGATGACCTACGAGACACCTGCACCTGCAAATTCTTACCCCCTCATAACCCATTAACACTTATGAAACACCTGTTCGTACTCATCTGGAACTATTACCCAGCCACCCACTCAACAGTTGTTAACACTAGGTGTCAACACCTACAATACTTTAACTAAAAATAGTTAGATACATTTAAGAACTTGCTACCAATCAAGACATATCATTACACACTCAACACCTGCAAACACCGACGAGAAAGCCTCTATCATCAGTTACCATCCACTAAACATCCGAGAAAAGAGGCTAAACCTCCCTTCTCCACAACCAAGCAATTTCTCATTAGTCCTAAGACCAACTTTTCATGATCTGATGGATTAAACTCAGCCCGTGGGATGGAATATGACAGGAAAACATGGCTAACATTTGCTTCACAATGCAGTATAGAAAGTAGGTAACAGCACATTGCTGATGTACCCAATTTAGTTACAAAAAAATCTTATCATCCCCTCTCCCCCACATCTTCCCCAGCACAACCACCCCCTCCCTCTCCCTAGCACAAACCCCCCCTCCTTCTCCCCAACACAAACCCCCTCCCTCTCCCCATATCCTCCCTAAAACAAATCCCCTGCCTCTTCCCAACACAAACTCCCCTCCCTCTCCCCAACACAACCCCTTCCCTCTCCCCACATCCTCCCCAACCCAAACCCCCCTCACTCTCCCCCACATCCTCCCCAAAATAAGCCCCCTCCATCTTCCTCCCCAATCTCTGGCGGTTACCTACTACTCTCCCCGTCGTATGTCCCTCTCCTCCTGGCGGTACGACAAGGTACCAGCAGTCAGATCCTTGACCCGGGGTACCACCATACCAAGCTGGGCATTCAAGTGAAACTGGTCAGGTTGGGGCATCCTGCGCACCCCTCGCAGGCTGGCCAACCTCCTCCCTGCCATCACACAGTTACCAACATTTTACAAGTAATTAGAAAAGCTAGATGACACCGACATAACACCTTGTGATGATAAGTATGTGTGTGGGGGAGGGTGTCGGACACTGTGGCATTATAGCTGTAAGACTCGTATATACCTACACATATATATTAATATATAGAGAAAAAAATAGACGCTAAATGTAAGGAATATATTAGAAACTGGTTCTTGCTGCTTAGTTTATTGCCCTCTCCTTCCCCACCTC
Organism: Cherax quadricarinatus; assembly: GCF_038502225.1. Lineage (NCBI taxonomy): Eukaryota > Metazoa > Arthropoda > Malacostraca > Decapoda > Parastacidae > Cherax > Cherax quadricarinatus. The sequence goes on from NW_027199168.1 coordinate 25,217, forward strand.
TCCTTCCCCACCTCTCCTTCCCACCTCTCCGTCCCCACCACTCCTTCCCCACCTCTCCTTCCCCACCTCTCCTTCCCCATCTCTGCTTCCCCACCTCTCCTTCCCCACCTCTCCTTCCCACCTCTCCTTCCCCACCTCTCCTTCCCCACCTCTCCTTCCCCACCTCTCCTTCCCCACCTCTCCTTCCCCACCTCTCCTTCCCCACCTCTCCTTCCCACCTCTCCTTCCCCACCTCTCCTTCCCCACCTCTCCTTCCCCACCTCTCCTTCCCCATCTCTGCTTCCCCACCTCTCCTTCCCCATCTCTCCTTCCCACCTCTCCTTCCCCATCTCTGCTTCCCCACCCCTACTTTCCCACCTCTGCTTCCCCACTTCTGCTTCCCCACCTCCCCTTCCCCACCTCTCCTTCCTCACCTTTCTTTCCCCACCTCTGCTTCATCACCTCTGCTTCCCCACCTCTGCTTCTCCACTTCTCCTTCCCCCACATCTGCTTCCCCACCTCTGCTTCCCCACCTCTGCTTTCCCACCTCTCCTTCCCCACCCCTACTTTCCCACCTCTGCTTCCCCACTTTTGCTTCCCCACCTCTCCTTCCTCACCTTTCTTTCCCCACCTCTGCTTCACCACCTCTGCTTCCCCACCTCTGCTTTCCCACCTCTCCTTCCCCACCCCTACTTTCCCACCTCTGCTTCCCCACTTTTGCTTCCCCACCTCTCCTTCCTAACCTTTCTTTCCCCACCTCTGCTTCCCCACCTCTGCTTCTCCACTTCTCCTTCCCCCACATCTGCTTCCCCACCTCTGCTTCACCACCTCTGCTTCCCCACCTCTCCTTCCCCACCTCTCCTTCCCCAACTCTCCTTCCCCACTTCTGCTTTACCACCTCTGCTTCTCCACCTCTGCTTCCCCACCTCTGCTTCTCCACCTCTGCTTCCCCACCTTTGCTTCCCCACCTCTCCTTCCCCACCCCTGCTTCCCCACCTCGGCTTCCCCACCTCTGCTTCACCTCTGCTTCCCACCTCTCCTTCCCCACACCTGCTTCCCCTCCTCTGCTTCCCAATTCTGCTTCCCCACCTCTGCTGCTTCCTCACATCTCCTTCCCCACCTCTGCTTCCCCACCTCTCCTTCCCCACCTCTGCTTCCCCACATCTGCTTCACCACCTCTGCTTCCCCACCTCTCCTTCCCCACCTCTGCTTCCCCACATCTGCTTCACCACCTCTGCTCCCCCACCTCTGCTTCCCCACCTCTCCTTCCCCACCTCTCCTTCCCCACCTCTGCTTCCCCACATCTGCTTCACCACCTCTGCTTCCCCACCTCTCCTTCCCAACACCTGCTTCCCCTCCTCTGCTTCCCAATTCTGCTTCCCCACCTCTGCTTCTCCACCTCTGCTTCCTCACATCTCCTTCCCCATCTCTCCTACCCCACCTCTCCTTCTCCACCTCTGCTTCCCCACCTCTCCTTCCCCACATCTGCTTCCCCACCTCTGCTTCCCCACCTCTCCTTCCCCACCTCTGCTTCCCCACACCTGCTTCACCACCTCTGCTTTCCCACCTCTCCTTCCCCACCTCTGCTTCCCCACCTCCCCTTCCCCACCCCTGCTTCCCCACCTCGGCTTCCCCACCTCTGCTTCACCTCTGCTTCCCACCTCTCCTTCCCAACACCTGCTTCCCCTCCTCTGCTTCCAAATTCTGCTTCCCCACCTCTGCTTCTCCACCTCTGCTTCCTCACATCTCCTTCCCCATCTCTCCTACCCCACCTCTCCTTCTCCACCTCTGCTTCCCCACCTCTCCTTCCCCACATCTGCTTCCCCACCTCTGCTTCCCCACCTCTCCTTCCCCACCTCTGCTTCCCCACACCTGCTTCACCACCTCTGCTTTCCCACCTCTCCTTCCCCACCTCTGCTTCCCCACCTCCCCTTCCCCACCCCTGCTTCACCATCTCGGCTTCCCCATCTCGGCTTCTCCACCTCTGCTTCCCACCTGTCCTTCCCCACACCTGCTTCCCCTCCTCTGCTTCCCAATTCTGCTTCCCCACCTCTGCTTCTCCACCTCTGCTTCCTCACATCTCCTTCCCCATCTTTCCTACCCCACCTCTCCTTCCCCACCTCTACTTCCCCTCTTCTTCTCCACCTCTGCTTCCCCAACTCTGCCTCACCACCTCTCCTTCCCACCTCTGCTTCCCCACTGCTTCTTCACCTCTACTTCCCTCCCCACTACTCCCCACCTCTCCTTCCCACTGCTTCCCTCTCTCCCTCTCCACCTCTTCTTCCCCCACCTACATCTTCCTCGACTCTCCTTCCCCTCACTATCCTATCGTCTCTCCTCCCCGTCATTCCTACCATGAGTTAAATCCTCCGTCATCAACTATTCCTCTCCTATCCCTCACTTCCTCTACCTCTCCTTACCAGCACCGCCAATCTGCCTCCCTTCCCCCCTCCCCCTCTCGCTCCTGGGCAGGTTCGGGTACAACACATACTTTCATTTTCAGGATCTGAATATTGGCTGTAACCTAACCCTTTCCCCCTCAATCCTGCCCACTTCTCCCTCTCCCCTTGCGAACCCCTTTCTTCCTTACCCCCTCCCCTCTCCACATACTCAACCTTCTCCAGCGCTGCACCCCTGCCTACCTACTTACCCAACCCTCCCCCCCTAACCCTGCCTTCCTTGTCCATTCCTTTTCCTCAATCTCGTCAACCCTGCCCCTATCTTCCTTTAACCGTGCGTGCCGTGTCCACCCCTCACCCAACCCCCATCAGCCCTGCACCTTCCCTGTTCACCCTCCCCCACACGCGAACCCTTCAACTTTGTCCCCTCCTGGATATGTATATAATGGAACGAGAGGTTAGGTGTCTTGTAGCTCGATCGCTAGCGCACTCAGCTCACACACTGAGGTCCGGAGATCGAATCCCCGGTACGGCTGGAAAACAGTATTACGTGTTTCCTTAAGATACTTGCTGTCCATATTCACCCAGGTACCTGGGTGTTAGTCCACAAGTGTGGGTCTCATTCTGGGACAAAACTGACCTAATTTGCCCGAAATGCTCTGCTTAACAGGCGGCTTTCTATGTTATTGATACCAACTAGGCCTATATACCTTGTACATTGTAGAAAGATATTATTATTATTATTATTATTATCTCCAACTGTGACAAATGCATTATTATTATTATAATCAAAAAGAAGCGCTAAGCCACAAGGACTATACAGCGCTGCAGGGCAGGAAGGAAGCGAGGGCATCAGGTGGCAAAAGGGAGATGGATGAGTAATAGGTTACGGATAACAGCGGGGTAGTGGATGGTGAAAGGGTAAAGGGCAGCAAGAGACTGAACTAGAAAGGGCTGAGGGGAGTGCGAAAAGTATCATCAGAGTTTGTGGAGTAAATCAGTCGTTGTCAAGAAGTCAATGAGAGAGTCAGGATTAAAGGAGGGTCCATCAGCAAGAAGGGAAGGTAAAGAGAGAGTAGTAGAACGAAGACGACGTTGGAGGTAAATTCTGCGTGCTCGTTGATAGAGAGGGCAGTCTAACAGAATGTGGCTAATCGATACTGGAACTTGACACTGCTCACAGAGAGGAACAGGGTGCCTCTCCATGAGATACCCATGAGTAAGACGAGTGTGGCCAATGCGAAGGCGGGAGAGAGTGGTCTCCCAACCTCGGCACTGATGACAAGAAGACGGCCAGTAACCTATGCTCGGTTTAATAAAATGAAGTTTGTTACCGAGCAGAGTTGACCAACGTTGCTGCCAACGGGTGCGAAGGTGGGTAGCTATTGCAGCAAAATAGTCCAGAAATGGAACACCTCGATAGGAAATTGGTAGGTCATGTACTGCTGACACCACTTTTACCAATACACAGATCAGTGTCCATTTGCCAGTGACTTGAATACTGGTGGAGCGTGCTACTTGGAACTGTCAGTACTTTATTAATTCTGAGGTATTTGAAGATGTCCTCGTTGTCCATCATTAATTTGCCAGCATTCATTACCAGCCTAGTGATGCCAGAGTTGTATGCAACTGTATATATATATACAGAAAGAGATTGCAGTCAGCAGGATTCGAAACCACGTCAGGGGAGTCTAGCAAGGTTCCCCAAGTGACGCTCTAGACCACTCAGCCACAGATGCCTCAAAAGTTAGGCAGCCTGGTTTACAAGCCATGTTGTTTCCTAGTCCTGGTACATCAGTGAGCCTACCTACCTGGTTTCAAGCTATTTAATTCTCCTCCTGTATGTTCTGACTTCACAAGCGATTTTTATATCAATGCACCACACAGAAACAAGCGGAGGTATATACAGAGGAAGATCACAGATAACAGGATTCGAAACCATGTCAGAAGAGTCTGGCAAGGTCGCCCAAGTGATGCTTTAGATCACTAGGCCTATTAATGCATCTCTTCGTCACATCTGTAGGCTCTGTTCTCTGAAGCTATGATCGCCATCCTCCAAATGTCTGGTAAATATTTTCAGATATGTTCCCTGGAGGTCTTCTCAGCATACTCATGCAATTTGTTTGACGTCAATTCTATAAATCTTTACTCACCTAGAACAACGGTTTCTAAATTTCTCGACAGAAAACTACTTGCACGCTCTGGAGTTACTATGAGTTACTCTGCAACAATGTCTGCCATATACACAGCAACACACATAATCATCTCACGAGGTTTCAAAAATCATACATTAATAGTATACAATATCGACAAGTTGATGAGTAAGACACAAGTGCAACATTAAGATATCAAGGAATTAGACTTAAGCCACAGAAAATATTCGGAATTTACTTCCATCGCTACCATCATCACATTACTTAAAACACAAGTAGTTTCATAATCTGGAAAACACCAGCTAAATACATTCTACCTAAACAGAAAACTGCCATCATCTGAACTCCATCTACAGCCCATGTCCCTTCAGGGGGTAAGACAGACTAAAATGCGAATTTGAAAGTGATTTCCTATGAGGGGATAGAGCTGCTCGATGTAAGGTCACTGAGGCTATTTAAAAGGAGTTGTAAAAGTTACATGTCGAGCAATTGCAGATATTCGAAGACCGAGTAAACTCGGTCCTGCCTGTTTGGGGTATAACAATTTAAAATGTTGCAAGGTTGCAATTGTTAAAAAAATTAAATTTATTATACAAGTAGACAATATAAAAAAACATAAATGGAACTTGTTTCTGAACAATTTGTAAGCATTAAAAAAATAGAAATAGGAACTACTTATCAACAATGACACATTGCAATGGGATACAACTTACAAATGAAATATTCCTGAGTTCCCTGAGAAAGAACAATCATTTCACATCACTAATTTTGCAAATGAAACTTTATGAAACAATTTCTATCCTTCTTTATGCATAGATTTACTTTACATATGGCACAGGAAAATGAGGATGTGACATGATTATTCTTTTTGCTGCAAAACTTGCATGAAAGCAGCTTACCTAGCACTGGCCAGTGACCTAGCTGTTTATCCAACCTCACACTGTCATCTGGCCTTGCTGCACGTTGGAACTGAAATGCAGATGGGTATTCCACGTTTGACAATTCATCACTACTGTCAACCAAAGAAGTACTGGGTGAATCTCTTTGAGTTAGTCTCATGCTGGTGCGGTTGGACTTTTGTCCTTTGGATCTTGCAGTGACAGAGATGTCAAGCCTTCAGCGGATTGCATGGCAGGTTTAGTGACCGACAATCATGACAGTAAAGAAGCCATGCATTCACAACAGCAAGATCCAGAACATAAGCAACAGCCGCATGTACCAACGCTTTGATTTCATTGGTGTTTTGTAAAGATGGACCAACATGTTACTTTTGTCAATACCTCCCATGTGTGCATTGTAGTTCTTGATGCCTGGGCACTCAAAGTGGTCTTTATTCTTTGATACCTTGTCATATCTTTCAATAAGACTCAAAGGATAAACTCCCACATCATTTGTGACTAGAGTCACAACTTTGTTGTCCTTCCATCTTACAAGAAGGATATCATCATTGCTTTTGAATTCAAAATTGCCCCTGGCCACATTGCATTTTTCCATTTGTTTCACAGGCATCAGTTGTGGCTTACCACATCTATTATCACGTATTGTTCCAGTGTACCTGCAGTTGTACTTGTCTCTCAGTACCTTGACCAAAGGTAGACTTGAAAAGAAATTATCAGCATAGACTGCTGATGTTTTTCTTTGGTCGAGAGATGCTGCAAGTACAAGAACAATCCTGGAACTCATTGGGAGTTTACTTTCTTCATTTGGCAGCTTTATGTGATGGTTCTCAAAAGTTGGGTTACCTTGATACATGAGTATATCATGTATGATTCCATCTTCACTGGCACGACAGAAGAGTTTGAAACCCCACTTGTCTGGTTTGTTTTTGATGTATTGCCTTAGGTTTCCAGCTGTTTTACCCTTGAAAGCAACCATAACTTCATAAACAGACTGCTTGGGTGTAGCTGGAGCTTTCAAGGAAGCTTTAGTTAGTGCTTTGTTAAGAGGCCTTATTTTGTGGAATCTGTCATTACCCTTCTTTTGCGTGTTATCATTGAAATGAATGGTACGCCTCAGCAACCTAAACCTCTTTGATCCCATGACTTCTGCAACTTGAATTACCTTACTTGCAGTTCCCCAATAGTCCTCAATGGATGGCTGTACAGTGTAACCCATATACAACAGAATACCTATGAACCTAGTTATTTCCTCAGAATCTGTTTGAAAAGTAGTATGTATGTTTTTTTGCCAGGCATACAAATTAGTTTGAAATGCAATGTTGTCTATCATGTCTTGAGTAAAAAAAGTCTGTAAAATAATCATATGCACACCTAACTTCAATAGGCTTTACATGTTTATATGCAGGCAAAGGGTCAGTCTGGATGTCCTCATTCTTCCATTGGGTGTCTCCTTGAGAAGCAAGATCATCTTGAAGCTGTTCTTCATCAGGGTACTCCTCCACAGTAATACGTTTCTTCTTCTTGTTCAATTTCTGTTTTTTTGCTGGTGGCTCAGCTTCCTCCTCATCTATTGACACCTCTGCATCTGGTGGCAAGTATTTATGATCAGTGTCCACCACATCCAGCTCATCTGGGTATTGATCTGAGTCGCTATTGTCCCAAACACAGACAAATTTCGACTTAGCCTTGGAGGACTCACCATAGAACAATTTCTGATTGATCTGGAAGGACAATAAAAACGTTCTGTACACACCCAGATCATTACTGAATTCATATATACACTACCAAATTTTATGGAAATATTTATATACCGAAACTTGAAAACATCACCTAAACGGGCAGGACCGAGTGAACTTGGTCCTCTTTTGTTGCACTTTTTTCATTTGCATGGTGCACTCGTAATATGCTTCACAACGTCTTTATATGTATATCAAAATATGGCTAAACTATTCATTTACGCACTAGACACACAAATCAGTACTTACCGATATTGTAGAGGGTGAAATGCTCGAGTATATAAGGAGCACTCGACGAAAAACATGAGTCTGGGCGACGCCAAGTTAGAAGTGTTTACATTCTGCTCTCTCGACCAATGGGAAGCAAGGAGACGCCATCACCGCTTAGCTGGAGCGACTCGGGGAAGGGTTGTGAGTGGTCAGAAATAGAGAATGGGAACCCAGGTGCGTGGGGGGAGTAGGAGGACCTGCGCAAAACCACGCTCTCAGGACCGAGTATACTCGGTCCTGCCCAGTAAATTGTGGGGGTTCGAGTCTCAGTTTCTGACCCTCGACTCTTCAGTGATGTCGACTGGCATTACTGGTTTTTGGTCTCTTGATACATATCATACCTGCTATTGAAACTACATTGAGTTGGCTTTCAGAACCTGCTCATAGATGGCAGGGGTGGTGATGTCGGTTATGGTGATGATGATGGTGGTGGTGGTGATGTTCGTGGTTGTTGTGGTGGTAGGTGGTGGTGTTGTGGCAGGTGGTGGTAGTGGTTTCGGCGGTGGAGCTGGTGTGGCGATGGTAGTGGTGCTGGCAGTCTCGATAGTGATGCTGGTGTTGGTGTGGTGACAGTGGTGATGGTGTTAGTGCTGGTGTATTAGATGGTGATAGTAATAGTGTTGGTGGTGGTGATAGTGGTGTTGATGTTACTGGCGATGGTGGTGGCGATGGTGGTGGCGATGGTGGTGGCGATGGTGGTGGCGATGGTGGTGGTGATGGTGGTGGTGATGGTGGCGATGGTGTGGTGTCGGTGGTGGTAATGGTGGTGGTGGTGACAGTAGTGTTGGTGGGGATGATAGTGGTGTTGGTGGGGATAATAGTGGTGTTGGTGGTGGTGATAGTGGTGTTGGTGGTGGTGATAGTGGTTAGTCCCTCTAGGATTTTCCAGGTGTATATAATCATGTATCTCTCCCTCCTGCGTTCCAGGGAATACAGGTTTAGAAACCTCAAGCGCTCCCAGTAATTGAGGTGTTTTATCTCCGTTATGCGCGCCGTGAAAGTTCTCTGTACATTTTCTAGGTCGGCAATTTCACCTGCCTTGAAAGGTGCTGTTAGAGTGCAGCAATATTCCAGCCTAGATAGAACAAGTGACCTGAAGAGTGTCATCATGGGCTTGGCCTCCCTAGTTTTGAAGGTTCTCATTATCCATCCTGTCATTTTTCTAGCAGATGCGATTGATACAATGTTATGGTCCTTGAAGGTGAGATCCTCCGACATAATCACTCCCAGGTCTTTGACGTTGGTGTTTCGCTCTATTTTGTGGCCAGAATTTGTTTTGTACTCTGATGAAGATTTAATTTCCTCATGTTTACCATATCTGAGTAATTGAAATTTCTCATCGTTGAACTTCATATTGTTTTCTGCAGCCCAATGAAAGATTTGGTTGATGTCCGCCTGGAGCCTTGCAGTGTCTGCAATGGAAGACACTGTCATGCAGATTCGGGTGTCATCTGCAAAGGAAGACACGGTGCTGTGGCTGACATCCTTGTCTATGTCGGATATGAGGATGAGGAACAAGATGGGAGCTAGTACTGTGCCTTGTGGAACAGAGCTTTTCACCGTAGCTGCCTCGGACTTTACTCTGTTGACGACTACTCTCTGTGTTCTGTTAGTGAGGAAATTATAGAGCCATCGACCGACTTTTCCTGTTATTCCTTTAGCGCGCATTTTGTGCGCTATTACGCCATGGTCACACTTGTCGAAGGCTTTTGCAAAGTCTGTATATATTACATCTGCATTCTTTTTGTCTTCTAGTGCATTTAGGACCTTGTCGTAGTGATCCAGTAGTTGAGACAGACAGGAGCGACCTGTTCTAAACCCATGTTGCCCTGGGTTGTGTAACTGATGGGTTTCTAGATGGGTGGTGATCTTGCTTCTTAGGACCCTTTCAAAGATTTTTATGATATGGGATGTTAGTGCTATTGGTCTGTAGTTCTTTGCTGTTGCTTTACTGCCCCCTTTGTGGAGTGGGGCTATGTCTGTTGTTTTTAGTAACTGAGGGACGACCCCCGTGTTCATGCTCCCTCTCCATAGGATGGAAAAGGCTCGTGATAGGGGCTTCTTGCAGTTCTTGATGAACACAGAGTTCCATGAGTCTGGCCCTGGGGCAGAGTGCATGGGCATGTCATTTATCGCCTGTTCGAAGTCATTTGGCGTCAGGATAACATCGGATAGGCTTGTGTTAATCAAATTTTGTGGCTCTCTCATAAAAAATTCATTTTGATCTTCGACTCTCAGTCTGGTTAGCGGCTTGCTAAAAACTGAGTCATATTGGGACTTGAGTAGCTCACTCATTTCCTTGCTGTCAATCTGTGTAGGAC
>NW_027199169.1:0-34972 GCF_038502225.1 Cherax quadricarinatus
ACTGTGTCCAATCTCTGGAACATCCTGTCTTTGTCCACCTTGTCAATTCCTCTCAGTATTTTGTATGTCGTTATCATGTCCCCCCTATCTCTCCTGTCCTCCAGTGTCGTCAGGTTGATTTCCCTTAACCTCTCCTTGTAGGGCATACCTCTTAGCTCTGGGACTAGTCTTGTTGCAAACCTTTGCACTTTCTCTAGTTTCTTCACGTGCTTGGCTAGGTGTGGGTTCCAAACTGGTGCCGCATACTCCAATATGGGCCTAACATACACGGTGTACAGGGTCCTGAATGATTCCTTATTAAGATGTCGGAATGCTGTTCTGAGGTTTGCTAGGCGCCCATATGCTGCAGCAGTTATTTGGTTGATGTGCGCTTCAGGAGATGTGCCTGGTGTTATACTCACCCCAAGATCTTTTTCCTTGAGTGACGTTTGTAGTCTCTGACCCCCTAGACTGTACTCCGTCTGCGGCCTTCTTTGCCCTTCCCCAATCTTCATGACTTTGCACTTGGTGGGATTGAACTCCAGGAGCCAATTGCTGGACCAGGTCTGCAGCCTGTCCAGATCACTTTGTAGTTCTGCCTGGTCTTCGATCGAGTGAATTCTTCTCATCAACTTCACGTCATCTGCAAACAGGGACACCTCAGAGTCTATTCCTTCCTTCATGTCGTTCACAAATACCAGAAACAGCACTGGTCCTAGGACTGACCCCTGCGGGACCCCGCTGGTCACAGGTGCCCACTCTGACACCTCGCCACGTACCATGACTCGCTGCTGTCTTCCTGACAAGTATTCGCTGATCCATTGTAGTGCCTTCCCTGTTATCCCTGCTTGGTCCTCCAGTTTTTGCACCAATCTCTTGTGTGGAACTGTGTCAAACGCCTTCTTGCAGTCCAAGAAAATGCAATCCACCCACCCCTCTCTCTCTTGTCTTACTGCTGTCACCATGTCATAGAACTCCAGTAGGTTTGTGACACAGGATTTCCCGTCCCTGAAACCATGTTGGCTGCTGTTGATGAGATCATTCCTTTCTAGGTGTTCCACCACTCTTCTCCTGATAATCTTCTCCATGATTTTGCATACTATACATGTCAGTGACACTGGTCTGTAGTTTAATGCTTCATGTCTGTCTCCTTTTTTAAAGATTGGGACTACATTTGCTGTCTTCCATGCCTCAGGCAATCTCCCTGTTTCGATAGATGTATTGAATATTGTTGTTAGGGGTACACATAGCGCCTCTGCTCCCTCTCTCAATACCCATGGGGAGATGTTATCTGGCCCCATTGCCTTTGAGGTATCTATCTCACTCAGAAGCCTCTTCACTTCTTCCTCGGTTGTGTGCACTGTGTCCAGCACTTGGTGGTGTGCCCCACCTCTCCGTCTGTCTGGAGTCCCTTCTGTCTCCTCTGTGAACACTTCTTTGAATCTCTTGTTGAGTTCTTCACATACTTCACGGTCATTTCTTGTTGTCTCTCCTCCTTCCTTCCTTAGCCTGATTACCTGGTCCTTGACTGTTGTTTTCCTCCTGATGTGGCTGTACAACAGTTTCGGGTCAGATTTGGCTTTCGCTGCTATGTCATTTTCATATTGTCTTTGGGCCTCCCTTCTTATCTGTGCATATTCGTTTCTGGCTCTACGACTGTTCTCCTTATTCTCCTGGGTTCTTTGCCTTCTATATTTCTTCCATTCCCTAGCACACTTGGTTTTTGCCTCCCTGCACCTTTGGGTAAACCATGGGCTCATCCTGGCTTTTTCATTAATCCTGTTACCCTTGGGTACAAACCTCTCCTCAGCCTCCTTGCATTTTGTTGCTACATATTCCATCATCTCATTAACTGGCTTCCCTGCCAGTTCTCTGTCCCACTGAACCCCGTTCAGGTAGTTCCTCATTCCTGTGTAGTCCCCTTTCTTGTAGTTTGGCTTCATTCGTCCTGGCCCTCCTGCTTCTCCCTCCACTTGTAGCTCTACTATGTATTCGAAGCTTAAAACCACATGTGTGTGAGTGGAGCGTGTGTGTGTGTGGTGTGAGTGCAGTGTGTGTGTGTGTGTGTGTGTGGTGTGAGTGGAGTGTGTGTGTAAGTGTGTGTGGTGTGAGTGGAGTGTGTGTGTGTGTGTGTGTTTGTGTGAGGTGTGAGTGGAGTGTGTGTGTGTGTGTGTGTGGTGTGAGTGGAGTGTGTGTGTGTGTGTGTGGTGTGAGTGGGGTGTGTGTGTGTGTGTGTGGTGTGAGTGGAGTGTGTGTGTGTGTGTGTGTGGTGTGAGTGGAGTGTGTGTGTGTGTGTTGTGAGTTGGGTGTGTGTGTGTGTGGTGTGAGTGGGGTGTGTGTGTGTGTGTGTGGTGTGAGTGGAGTGTGTGTGTGTGTGGTGTGAGTGGGGTGTGTGTGTGTGTGTGTGGTGTGAGTGGAGTGTGTGTGTGTGTGTGTGGTGTGTGTGGAGTGTGTGTGTGTGTGTGTGGTGTGAGTGGGGTGTGTGTGTGTGTGGTGTGAGTGGAGTGTGTGTGTGTGTGTGTGTGGTGTGAGTGGAGTGTGTGTGTGTGTGTGTGGTGTGAGTGGAGTGTGTGTGTGTGTGGTGTGAGTGGAGTGTGTGTGTGTGTGTGGTGTGAGTGGAGTGTGTGTGTGTGTGTGTGTGTGGTGTGAGTGGAGTGTGTGTGTGTGTGTGTGGTGTGAGTGGAGTGTGTGTGTGTGTGTGTGGTGTGAGTGGAGTGTGTGTGTGTGTGTGTGGGGGGAGTGGTGTGTGTGTGTGTGTGTGTGTGTGGTGTGAGTGGAGTGTGTGTGTGTGTGTGTGGTGTGAGTGGAGTGTGTGTGTGTGTGTGTGTGGTGTGAGTGGAGTGTGTGTGTGTGTGTGTGTGTGTGGTGAGTGGAGTGTGTGTGTGTGTGGTGTGAGTGGAGTGTGTGTGTGTGTGTGGTGTGAGTGGAGTGTGTGTGTGTGTGTGTGTGTGGTGTGAGTGGAGTGTGTGTGTGTGTGTGTGGTGTGAGTGGAGTGTGTGTGTGTGTGTGTGGTGTGAGTGGAGTGTGTGTGTGTGTGTGTGGTGTGATTGGAGTGTGTGTGTGTGTGTGTGTGGTGTGAGTGGAGTGTGTGTGTGTGTGTGTGGTGTGAGTGGAGTGTGTGTGTGTGTGTGTGTGTTTGTGTGTGTGTGTGTGTGTGTGTGGTGAGTGGAGTGTGTGTGTGTGTGGTGTGAGTGGAGTGTGTGTGTGTGTGTGGTGTGAGTGGAGTGTGTGTGTGAGTGTGTGGTGTGAGTGGAGTGTGTGTGTGTGTGTGTTGTGAGAGGTGAGTGTGTGTGTGTGTGTGTGGTGTGAGTTGAGTGTGTGTGTGTGTGTGGTGTGAGTGGTGTGTGTGTGTGTGTGTGTGTGGTGTGAGTGGAGTGTGTGTGTGTGTGTGTGTGGTGTGAGTGGAGTGTGTGTGTGTGTGTGTGTGTGTGGTGTGAGTGGAGTGTGTGTGTGTGTGTGTGTGGTGTGAGTGGAGTGTGTGTGTGTGTGTGTGGTGTGAGTGGAGTGTGTGTGTGTGTGTGTGTGGTGTGAGTGGAGTGTGTGTGTGTGTGTGTGGTGTGAGTGGAGTGTGTGTGTGTGTGTGTGTGGTGTGAGTGGAGTGTGTGTGTGTGTGTGTGGTGTGAGTGGAGTGTGTGTGTGTGTGTGTGGTGTGAGTGGGGTGTGTGTGTGTGTGTGGTGTGAGTGGGGTGTGTAAGTAAGTAAGTAAGTAAGTAAGTAAGTTTATTCAGGTATACACAAATACAGTTACATAGAATTATCATACATAGCAGCATATGTGTAGAGAACCTAGGATAACCCAAAATAGTCAGACAGAGTGACTTATTTCCATTGGTGTGTGTGTGGTGTGAGTGGGGTGTGTGTGTGTGTGTGTGGTGTGAGTGGGGTGTGTGTGTGTGTGTGTGGTGTGAGTGGAGTGTGTGTGTGTGTGTGTGTGGTGTGAGTGGAGTGTGTGTGTGTGTGTGTGTGTGTGTGTGTGTGTGTGTGTGTGTGTGTGTGTGTGTACTCACCTAGTTGTACTCACCTAGTTGAGATTGCGGGGATCGAGTCCGAGCTCCTGGCCCCGCCTCTTCACTGATCGCTACTAGGTCACTCTCCCTGAGCCGTGAGCTTTATCATACCTCTGCTTAAAGCTATGTATGGATCCTGCCTCCACTACATCGCTTCCCAAACTATTCCACTTACTGACTACTCTGTGGCTGACGAAATACTTCCTAACATCCCTGTGATTCATCTGTGTCTTCAGCTTCCAACTGTGTCCCCTTGTTGCTGTGTCCAATCTCTGGAACATCCTGTCTTTGTCCACCTTGTCAATTCCTCTCAGTATTTTGTATGTCGTTATCATGTCCCCCCTATCTCTCCTGTCCTCCAGTGTCGTCAAGTTGATTTCCCTTAACCTCTCCTCGTAGGACATACCTCTTAGCTCTGGGACTAGTCTTGTTGCAAACCTTTGCACTTTCTCTAGTTTCTTCACGTGCTTGGCTAGGTGTGGGTTCCAAACTGGTGCCGCATACTCCAATATGGGCCTAACGTACACGGAGTACAGGGTCCTGAATGATTCCTTATTAAGATGTCGGAATGCTGTTCTGAGGTTTGCTAGGCGCCCATATGCTGCAGCAGTTATTTGGTTGATGTGCGCTTCAGGAGATGTGCCTGGTGTTATACTCACCCCAAGATCTTTTTCCTTGAGTGAGGTTTGTAGTCTCTGACCCCCTAGACTGTACTCCGTCTGCGGCCTTCTTTGCCCTTCCCCAATCTTCATGACTTTGCACTTGGTGGGATTGAACTCCAGGAGCCAATTGCTGGACCAGGTCTGCAGCCTGTCCAGATCACTTTGTAGTTCTGCCTGGTCTTCGATTGAGTGAATTCTTCTCATCAACTTCACGTCATCTGCAAACAGGGACACCTCAGAGTCTATTCCTTCCGTCATGTCGTTCACAAATACCAGAAACAGCACTGGACCTAGGACTGACCCCTGCGGGACCCCGCTGGTCACAGGTGCCCACTCTGACACCTCGCCACGTACCATGACTCGCTGCTGTCTTCCTGACAAGTATTCCCTGATCCATTGTAGTGCCTTCCCTGTTATCCCTGCTTGGTCCTCCAGTTTTTGCACCAATCTCTTGTGTGGAACTGTGTCAAACGCCTTCTTGCAGTCCAAGAAAATGCAATCCACCCACCCCTCTCTCTCTTGTCTTACTGCTGTCACCATGTCATAGAACTCCAGTAGGTTTGTGACACAGGATTTCCCGTCCCTGAAACCATGTTGGCTGCTGTTGATGAGATCATTCCTTTCTAGGTGTTCCACCACTCTTCTCCTGATAATCTTCTCCATGATTTTGCATACTATACATGTCAGTGACACTGGTCTGTAGTTTAATGCTTCATGTCTGTCTCCTTTTTTAAAGATTGGGACTACATTTGCTGTCTTCCATGCCTCAGGCAATCTCCCTGTTTCGATAGATGTATTGAATATTGTTGTTAGGGGTACACATAGCGCCTCTGCTCCCTCTCTCAATACCCATGGGGAGATGTTATCTGGCCCCATTGCCTTTGAGGTATCTAGCTCACTCAGAAGCCTCTTCACTTCTTCCTCGGTTGTGTGCACTGTGTCCAGCACGCACTTGGTGGTGTGCCCCACCTCTCCGTCTTTCTGGAGTCCCTTCTGTCTCCTCTGTGAACACTTCTTTGAATCTCTTGTTGAGTTCTTCACATACTTCACGGTCATTTCTTGTTGTCTCTCCTCCTTCCTTCCTTAGCCTGATTACCTGGTCCTTGACTGTTGTTTTCCTCCTGATGTGGCTGTACAACAGTTTCGGGTCAGATTTGGCTTTCGCTGCTATGTCATTTTCATATTGTCTTTGGGCCTCCCTTCTTATCTGTGCATATTCGTTTCTGGCTCTACGACTGTTCTCCTTATTCTCCTGGGTCCTTTGCCTTCTATATTTCTTCCATTCCCTAGCACACTTGGTTTTTGCCTCCCTGCACCTTTGGGTAAACCATGGGCTCATCCTGGCTTTTTCATTAATCCTGTTACCCTTGGGTACAAACCTCTCCTCAGCCTCCTTGCATTTTGTTGCTACATATTCCATCATCTCATTAACTGGCTTCCCTGCCAGTTCTCTGTCCCACTGAACCCCGTTCAGGTAGTTCCTCATTCCTGTGTAGTCCCATTTCTTGTAGTTTGGCTTCATTCGTCCTGGCCCTCCTGCTTCTCCCTCCACTTGTAGCTCTACTGTGTATTCGAAGCTTAAAACCACATGTGTGTGAGTGGAGCGTGTGTGTGTGTGTGGTGTGAGTGCAGTGTGTGTGTGTGTGTGTGTGTGTGGTGTGAGTGGAGTGTGTGTGTAAGTGTGTGTGGTGTGAGTGGAGTGTGTGTGTGTGTGTGTTTGTGTGAGGTGTGAGTGGAGTGTTTGTGTGTGTGTGTGTGTGTGTGTATGTGTGTGTGTGGAGTGAGTGGAGAGTGTGTGTGTGAGCGCATGCAAGTGTGTGGGGTTGACTAACGTCTCTGTGTTTCTGGACACGCCTTCAGTTCGTCACATCCAATCACTGTCTCCAGTGTCTGTGTAAGTTAATGACGATGACCAATAAAATGAGAGGATCAAGCTCAGTTCTCACATAAAAGGAAGAATGGAGATATTTTAGGTCAGTTGTCAGTGACTGATGGTCAGTCGTCGTGTGTCTCGCTGGGAGGCTGGTCACACAATTTCACCTCCCTTTCTCGTTCTTGAACAAAAAGGTAAAGTCATCAAGGTTTATTTTTGATGGTGTTTAATTTGTTGTAAAGTCTATCGGCTACAAAAGGGTCATAAGCTATAGGTATCCAGGTCACCATAGGTCAGGCAAACTTTCTGGTCTGTGTTAGTAATGTTGAAGTGTCTTGTGTTAGAGACATGTTTTTTTCTTGTAAAGGACATTTATATCTGGCAAAGACGATATATATGTATAAATACCATTTGAATAATTAATTGCAAGTATCGAGTACTACCCTCGTTCAGAGTGCAGGCACTGTACTACCTCGTTCAGAGTGCAGGCACTGTACTACCTCGTTCAGAGTGCAGGCACTGTACTACCTCGTTCAGAGTGCAGGCACTGTACTACCTCGTTCAGAGTGCAGGCACTGTACTACCTCGTTCAGAGAGCAGGCACTGTACTGCCCTCCTTCAGAGTGCAGGCACTGTACTACCCTCCTTCAGAGTGCAGGCACTGTACTATCCTCCTTCAGAGTACAGGCACTCTACTACCCTCCTTCAGAGTACAGGCTCTGTACTACCCTCCTTCTGATTGCAGGCACTGTACTACCCTCCTTCACAGTGCAGGCACTGTACTACCCTCCTTCTGATTGCACGCACTGTACTACCCTCCTTCAGAGTGCAGGCACTGTACTACCCTCCTGATTGCAGGCACTGTACTACCCTCCTTCAGAGTGCAAGCACTGTACTACCCTCGTTCAGAGTGCAGGCACTGTACTACCCTCGTTCAGAGTGCAGGCACTGTACTTCCATCCTTCAGAGAACAGGCACTGTACTTCCCTCCTTCAGAGTGCAGGCACTGTACTACACTCCTTCAGAGTGTAGGCACTGTACTACCTTCCTTCAGAGTGCAGGCACTGTACTGCCCTCCTTCAGAGGGCAGGCACTGTACTACCCTCCTTCAGAGTGCAGGCACTGTACTGCCCTCCTTCAGAGGGCAGGCACTGTACTACTCTCCTTCTGATTGCAAGCACTGTACTACCCTCCTTCAGAGTACAGGCTCTGTACTACCCTCCTTCAGAGTGCAGGCACTGTACTACCCTCCTTCTGATTGCAGGCACTGTACTACCCTCCTTCAGAGTGCAGGCACTGTACTACCTTCCTTCTGATTGCAGGCACTGTACTACCCTCCTTCAGAGTGCAAGCACTGTACTACCCTCCATCAGAGTGCAGGCACTGTACTTCCCTCCTTCAGAGTGCAGGCACTGTACTACCATCCTTCAGAGAACAGGCACTGTACTTCCCTCCTTCAGAGTGCAGGCACTGTACTACACTCCTTCAGAGTGCAGGCACTGTACTACCTTCCTTCAGAGTGCAGGCACTGTACTACCCTCCTTCAGAGTGCAGGCACTGTACTACCCTCCTTCAGAGTGCAGGCACTGTACTACCCTCCTTCAGAGCGCAGGCACTGTACTACCCTCCTTCAGAGTGCAGGCACTGTATTACCCTCCTTCAGAGTGCAGGCACTGTACTGCCCTCCTTCAGAGTACAGGCACTGTACTACCCTCCTTCAGAGTGCAGGCACTGTACTACCCTCCTTCAGAGAGCAGGCACTGTACTACCCTCCTTCAGAGTGCAAGCACTGTACTACCCTCCTTCAGAGTGCAGGCACTGTACTACCTTCGTTCAGAGTGGTGCAGGCACTGTACTAACCTCCTTCAGAGTGCAGGCACTGTACTACCCTCTTTCAGAGTGCAGGCACTGTACTACCCTCCTTCAGAGTGAAGGCACTGCACTACCCTCCTTCAGAGTGCAAGCACTGTACTACCTTCCTTCAGAGTGCAGGCACTGTACTACCCTCGTTCAGAGTGCAGGCACTGTACTACCCTCCTTCAGAGTGCAGGCACTGTACTACCCTCCTTCAGAGTGCAGGCACTGTACTACCCTCCTTCAGAGTGCAGGCACTGTACTACCCTCCTTCAGAGTGCAGGCACTGTACTACCCTCCTTCAGAGTGAAGGCACTGTACTACCCTCCTTCAGAGTGAAGGCACTGTACTACCCTCCTGCAGAGTGCAGGCACTGTACTTCCCTCCTTCAGAGTGCAGGCTCTGTACTACCCTCCTTCAGAGGGCAGGCACTGTACTACCCTCTTTCAGAGTGCAAGCACTGTACTGCCCTCCTTTAGAGTGCAGGCACTGTACTACCCACCTTCAGAGTGCAGGCACTGTACTACCCTCCTTCAGAGTGCAGGCACTTTACTGCCCTCTTTCATAGGGGAGGCACTGTACTACCCTCCTTCAGAGAGCAGGCACTGTACTACCCTCCTTCAGAGTGCAGGCACTGTACTACCCTCCTTCAGAGGGCAGGCACTGTACTACCATCTTTCAGAGTGCAGGCACTGCACTGCCCTCCTTCAGAGTATAGGCACTGTACTACCCTCCATCAGAGAGCAGGCACTGTACTGCCCTCCTTCAGAGTGCAGGCACTGTACTACCCTCTTTCAGAGTGCAGGCACTGTACTACCCTCCTTCAGAGTGCAGGCACTGTACTACCCTCCTTCAGAGTGCAGACACTGTACTACCCGCATTCAGAGTGCAGGCATTGTACTACCCTCCTTCAGAGAGTAGGCACTGTACTACCCTCCTTCAGAGTGCAGGCACTGTACTACCCTCCATCAGAGTGCAGGCACTGTACTACCCTCCTTCAGAGTGCAGGCACTGTACTACCCTCCCTCAGAGTGCAGGCACTGTACTACCCTAATTCAGAGTGCAGGCACTGTACTACCCTCGTTCAGAGTGCTGGCACTGTACTACCCTCCTTCAGAGTGCAGGCACTGTACTACCCTCCTTCAGAGTGCAGGCACTGTACTACTCTCCTTCAGAGTGCAGGCACTGTACTACCCTCCTTCAGAGTGCAGGCACTGTACTGCCCACCTTCAGAGTACAGGCACTGTACTACCCTCCTTCAGAGTGCAGGCACTGTACTACCCTCCTTCAGAGTGCAGGCACTGTTCTACCCTGCTTCAGAGTGCAGGCACTGTACTGCCCTCCTTCAGAGTGCAGGCACTGTACTACCCTCCTTCAGAGTGTAGACACTGTACTACCCGCCTTCAGAGTGCAGGCACTGTACTACCCTCCATCGGAGTACAGGCACTGTACTACCCTCCTTTAGAGAGCAGGCACTGTACTACCCTCCTTCAGAGTGTAAGCACTGTACTACCGTCCTTCAGAGTGCAGGCACTATACTACCCTCGTTCAGAGTGCAGGCACTTTACTACTCTCCTTCAGAGTGAACGCACTGTACTACCCTCATTCACAGTGCAGGCACTGTACTGCCCTCCTTCAGAGTGCAGGCATTGTACTACCCTCCTTCAGTGTGCAGGCACTGTACTACCCTCCTTCAGAGGGCAGGCACTGTACTACCCTCCTTCAGAGTGCAGGCACTGTACTACCTTCCTCCAGAGGGCAGGCACTGTACTACCCTCCTTCAGAGTGCAGGCACTGTATTACCCTCTTTCAGAGGGGAGGCACTGTACTACCCTTCTTCAGAGAGCAGGCACTGTACTACCCTCCTTCAGAGTTCAGGCACTGTACTACCCTCCTTCAGAGTACAGGCTCTATACTACCGTCGTTCAGAGTGCAGGCACTTTACTACCTTCCTTCAGAGTGCAGGCACTGTACTGCCCTTCTTCAGAGTGCAGGCACTGTACTACCCTCCTTCTGAGTGCAGGCACGGTACTGCCCTCCTTCAGAGTGCAGGCACTGTACTACCCTGCTTCAGAGTGCAGGCACTGTACTGCCCTCCTCCAGAGGGCAGGCACTGTACTACCCTCCATCAGAGTGCAGGCACTGTACTACCCTCCTTCAGAGTTCAGTCACTGTACTACCCTCTTTCAGAGGGGAGGCACTGTACTACCCTCCTTCAGAGTGCCGGCACTGTAATGCCCTCCTTCAGAGTACAGGCACTGTACTACCCTCCTTCAGAGTGCAGGCACTGTACTACCCTCGTTCAGAGTGCAGGCACTGTACTACCCTCTTTCAGAGTGCAGCTACTGTACTATTCTCCAGAGTGCAGGCACTGTACTACCCTCGGTCAGAGTGCATGCACTGCACTACTCTCCTTCAGAGTGCAGGCACTGTACTACCCTCCTTCAGAGTGCAGGCACTGTACTACCCTCCTTCAGAGTACAGGCACTGTACTGCCCTCGTTCAGAGTGCAGGCACTGTACTACCCTCCTTAAGAGTGCAGGCACTGTACGACCCTCCTTCAGAGTGCAGGTGTAGTACTCTCCTTCAGAGTGCAGGCACTGTACTACCCTCCTTCAGAGTGCAGGCACTGTACTGCCCTCCTTCAGAGTGCAGGCACTGTACTACCCTCCTTCAGAGTGCAGGCACTGTACTGCCCTCCTTCAGAGTGCAGGCACTGTACTACCCTCCTTCAGAGTGCAGGCACTGTACTACCCTCCTTCAGAGCGCAGGCACTGTACTACCCGCCTTCAGAGTGCAGGCACTGTACTACCCTCCCTCAGTGTGCAGGCACTGTACTACCCTCATCCAGAGGGAAGGCACTGTACTACCCTCCTTTAGAGTGCAGGCACTGTACTACCCTCATCCAGAGTGCAGGCACTGTACTACCCTCCTTCAGAGTGCAGGCACTGTACTACCCGCCTTCAGAGTGCAGGCACTGTACTACCCTCCCTCAGTGTGCAGGCACTGTACTACCCTCATCCAGAGGGAAGGCACTGTACTACCCTCCTTTAGAGTGCAGGCACTGTACTACCCTCCCTCAGAGGGCAGGCACTGTACTACCCTTTTTCAGAGTGCAGGCACTTTACTGCCCTCCTTCAGAGTGCAGGCAGTGTACTACCCTCCATCAGGGTGCAGGCACTGTACTACCCTCCTTCAGAGTGCAGGCTCTGTACTACCCTCGTTCAGAGTGCAGGCACTGTACTAACCTCCTTCAGAGTGGAGGCACTGTACTACCCTCATTCAGAGTGCAGGAACTGTACTACCCTCCTTCAGAGTGAAGGCACTGTACTACCCTCCTTCAGAGTGCAGGCACTGTACTACCCTCCTTCAGAGTGTAGGCTCTGTACTACCCTCCTTCAGAGGGCAGGCACTGTACTACCCTCTTTCAGAGTGCAGGCACTGTACTGCCCATCTTCAGAGTGCAGGCACTGTACTACCCACCTTCAGAGTGCAGGCACTGTACTACCCTTCTTCAGAGTGCAGGCACTGTACTGCCCTCTTTCAGAGGGAAGGCACTGTACTACCCTCCTTCAGAGAGCAGGCACTGTACTACCCTCCTTCAGAGTGCAGGCACTGTACTACCCTCCTTCAGAGGGCAGGCACTGTACTACCATCTTTCAGAGTGCAGGCACTGTACTGCCCTCCTTCAGAGTATAGGCACTGTACTAAACTCCATCAGAGTGCACGCACTGTACTGCCCTCCTTCAGAGTGCAGGCACTGTACTACCCTCCTTCAGAGGGCAGGCACTGTATTACCCTCTTTCAGAGTGCAGGCACTGTACTACCCTCCTTCACAGTGCAGGCACTGTACTGCCCTCCTTCAGAGGGCAGGCACTGTACTACCCTCCTTCAGAGTGCAGTCACTGTACTACCCTCCTTCACAGTGCAGGCACTGTACTGCCCTCCTTCAGAGGGCAGGCACTGTACTACCCTCCTTCAGAGTGCAGTCACTGTACTACCCTCCTTCAGAGTGCAGACACTGTACTACCCTCCTTCACAGTGCAGGCACTGTACTGCCCTCCTTCACAGTGCAGGCACTGTACTACCCTCCTTCAGAGTGCAGGCACTGTACTACCCTCCTTCAGAATGCAGGCACTGTACTACTCTCCTTCAGAGTACAGGCACTGTACAACCATTCTTCAGAGTGCAGGCACTGTACTGCCCTCCTTCAGAGTACAGGCACTGTACTACCCTCCTTCAGAGTGCAGGCACTGTACTACCCTCCTTCAGAGTGCAGGCACTGTTCTACCCTGCCTAAGAGTGCAGGCACTGTACTGCCCTCCTTCAGAGTGCAGGCACTGTACTACCCTCCTTCAAAGTGCAGACACTGTACTACCCGCCTTCAGAGTGCAGGCACTGTTCTACCCTCCTTCGGAGTACAGGCACTGTACTACCCTCCTTTAGAGAGCAGGCACTGTACTACCCTCCTTCAGAGTGCAAGCACTGTACTACCCTCCTTCAGAGTGCAGGCACTTTACTACTCTCCTTCAGAGTGAACGCACTGTACTACCCTCCTTCAGAGTGCAGGCACTGTACTGCCCACCTTCAGTGTGCAGGCACTGTACTACCCTCCTTCAGAGTGCAGCCACTGTACTACCCTCCTTCAGAGTGCAGGCACTGTACTACCCTCTTTCAGAGTGCAGGCACTGTACTACCCTTCTTCAGAGTGCAGGCACTGTACTACCCTCCTTCAAAGTGCAGGCACTGTACTACCTTCCTCCAGAGGGCAGGCAGTGTACTACCCTCCATCAGATTGCTGGCACTGTACTACCCTCCTTCAGAGTGCAGGCACTGTATTACCCTCTTTCAGAGGGGAGGCACTGTACTACCCTTCTTCAGAGTGCAGGCACTGTACTACCCTCCTTCACAGTGCAGGCACTGTACTGCCCTCCTTCAGAGTGCAGGCACTGTACTACCCTCCTTCAGAGTGAAGGCACTGTACTACCCTCCTTCAGAGGGCAGGCACTGTACTACCCTCTTTCAGAGTGCAGGCACTTTACTGCCCTCCTTCAGAGTGCAGGCACTGTACTACCCTCCATCAGGGTGCAGGCACTGTACTACCCTCCTTCAGAGTGCAGGCACTGTACTACCCTCTTTCAGAGGGGAGGCACTGTACTACCTTCTTTCAGAGTGCCGGCACTGTACTGCCCTCCTTCAGAGTACAGGCACTGTACTACCCTCCTTCAGAGTGCAGGCACTGTACTACCCTCCTTCAGAGTGCAGGCACTGTACTACCCTCCTTCAGAGTGCAGCTACTGTACTACTCTCCAGAGTGCAGGCACTGTACTACCCTCGTTCAGAGTGCAGGCACTGTACTACTCTCCTTCAGAGTGCAAGCACTGTACCACCCTCCTTCAGAGTGCAGGCACTGTACTACCCTCCTTCAGAGTACAGGCACTGTACTGCCCTCGTTCAGAGTGCAGGCACTGTACTACCCTCCTTAAGAGTGCAGGCACTTTACGACCCTCCTTCAGAGTGCAGGTGTACTACTCTCCTTCAGAGTGCAGGCACTGTACTACCCTCCTTCAGAATGCAGGCACTGTACTGCCCTCCTTCAGAGTGCAGGCACTCTACTACCCTCCTTCAGAGTGCAGGCACTGTACTGCCCTCCTTCAGAGTGCAGGCACTGTACTACCCTCCTTCAGAGTGCAGGCACTGTACTACCCTCCTTCAGAGTGCAGGAACTGTACTGCCCTCCTTCAGAGCGCAGGCACTGTACTACCCTCTTTCAGAGGGGAGGCACTGTACTACCCTCCTTCAGAGTCAAGGCACTGCACTACCCTCCTTCAGAGTGCAGGCACTGTACTACACTCCTTCAGAGTGCAGACACTGTACTACCCTCCTTCACAGTGCAGGCACTGTAATACCCTCCTTCAGAGTGCAGGCACTGTACTACCCTCCTTCAGAGTGAAGGCACTGTACTACCTTCCTTCAGAGGGCAGGCACTGTTCTACCCTCTTTCAGAGTGCAGGCACTGTACTGCCCTCCTTCAGAGTGCAGGCACTGTACTACCCTCCATCAGAGTGCAGGCACTGTACTACCCTCCTTCTGAGTGCAGGCACTGTACTACCCTCTTTCAGAGGGGAGGCACTGTACTACCCTCCATCAAAGTGCAGGCACTGTACTACCCTCCTTCAGAGTGCAGACACTGTTCTGCCCTCCTCCAGAGGGCAGGCACTGTACTACCCTCCTTTAGAGTGCAGGTACTGTACTACCCTCCTTCAGAGGGCAGGCACTGTACTACCCTTCTTCAGAGTGTAGACACTGTACTACCCTCCTTCAGAGTGCAGGCACTGTACTACCCTCTTTCAGAGTGCAGGCACTGTACTACCCTCTTTCAGAGTGCAGGCACTGTACTGCCCTCTTTCAGAGTGCAGGCACTGTACTACCCTCCTTCAGAGTGCAGGCACTGTACTACCCTCCTTCAGAGTGCAGGCACTGTACTACCCTCCTTCAGAGTGCAGGCACTGTACTACCCTCCTTCAGAGTGCAGGCACTGTACTACCCTCCTTCAGAGTGCAGGCACTGTACTACCCTCCTTCAGAGTGCAGGCACTCTACTACCCTCCTTCAGAGTTCAGGCACGGTACTACCGTCTTTCAGAGTGCAAGCACTGTACTGCCCTCTTTCAGAGTGCAGGCACTGTACTACCCTCTTTCAGAGTGCAGGTACTGTACTACCCTCCTTCAGAGTGCAGGCACTGTACTACCCTTCTTCAGAGTGCAGGCACTGTACTACCCTCCTTCAGAGTGCAGGTACTGTACTACCGTGTTTCAGAGTGCAGACACTGTACTGCCCTCTTTCAGAGTGCAGGCACTGTACTACCGTGTTTCAGAGTGCAGGCACTTTACTACCGTGTTTCAGAGTGCAGGCACTATACTACCGTGTTTCAGAGTGCAGGCACTGTACTACCATGTTTCAGAGTGCAGGCACTGTACTGCCCTCTTTCAGAGTGCAGGCACTGTACTACCCTCCTTCAGAGTGCAGGCACTGTACTACCCTTCTTCAGAGTGCAGGCACTGTACTACCCTCCTTCAGAGTGCAGGCACTGTACTACCGTGTTTCAGAGTGCAGACACTGTACTGCCCTCTTTCAGAGTGCAGGCACTGTACTACCGTGTTTCAGAGTGCAGGCACTGTACTACCGTGTTTCAGAGTGCAGGCACTGTACTACCGTGTTTCAGAGTGCAGGCACTGTACTACCGTGTTTCAGAGTGCAGGCACTGTACTACCCTTCTTCAGAGTGCAGGCACTGTACTACCCTCCTTCAGAGTGCAGGCACTGTACTACCGTGTTTCAGAGTGCAGGCACTCTACTACCGTGTTTCAGAGTGCTGGCACTGTTCTATCCAGCTCCATGACCCAAGTCCCGGTTTCCCTGAATCACTTCACAAATTTTAGCTTTCTCACACTCCAAAAGCATTTCCTGCCATAAAAATCGCTTGCTTCCACTCATTCCTATTTAACATGAACTCTTCACATATAAAACCTCCTTTACCCTCTCTCTGCAACCTCTTCTAGGACGAGCACTCCTAACCTTCCTTCCACTCCAGAATTACACGTTCTTTCGGACATCCTACTTTGTTCCATCTTCTCAAAATGTCCGATCCATCTCAACAACCCCTTCTTCTCTCTGGATCATTCTTTTGAGGAATTCTGTTCCTCCTTCATGCTATGAATTCATTGCATAATATTCACACCACAAACTGCCATCAGACACATGTCCTCAGTATTCAGCCTCATTCTTGCTGTAACGTTAACAACCCATGCTTCACACCCATAAAAGAGTGCTGGCATCAATCAACTCTTACACATTCCCTTGTTTGACTTCCATGAACAACGTTGTCTCAGATGCCTCAATGAACCATTCATATTTTTTCCCTCATCAATTCTATGTTTCACCTCGTCTTTCGTAGACCTATATACCTGGAGTTTACCTGGAGAGAGTTCCGGGGGTTAACGTCCCCAAGGCCCGGTCTGTGACCAGGCCTCATGGTGGATCAGAGCTTGATCAACCAAGCTGTTACTGCTGGCTGCACGCAAACCAACGTACGAGCCACAGCCCGGCTGGTCAGGTACCGACTTTAGGTGCTTGTCCAGTGCCAGCTTGAAGACTGCCAGGGGTCTGTTGGTAATCCCCCTTATGTGTGCTGGGAGGCAGTTGAACAGTCTCGGGCCCCTGACACTTATTGTATGGTCTCTTAACGTGCTAGTGACACCCCTGCTTTTCATTGGGGGGATGGTGCATCGTCTGCCAAGTCTTTTGCTTTCGTAGTGAGTGATTTTCGTGTGCAAGTTCGGTATTAGTCCCTCTAGGGACTAGTACCGAGCACATTTACTTCCTAAATACTTCCTCCCTTCAGTCTGATGTTCAGTCTTTCGTTATCTACTTTTTTTGTTACCCTTATGACCTTGCTCTTTCCTATATTCACTTTTAATTTCTTTCTTTTACATATTCTCTCAAATACGTCCAATAACTGTTTGCAACTTGTCTTCAGAATCTGCCAAAAACACAAGGTTATCAGCACAAAGAAATTGTGACAAAACCTATTTTGTTTTAGATTCTTTACCTTCCAATCCCACACTACTTCCCAATACCTGAGTATTAACTTCTCTTATAACCCCGATTTTAAATTTACTAAACAACAATGGTGACATCAAACATCGCTGTCTAAGGCAATCTTCTACTGGAAAGTAATTTCCCTCTCTTCTACATACCCCAATTTAAGCCTCACTAACCTCGTAAAAATTCTTGAATGCTTTCAGTTACCTACCACTTATTCCCCACATTTGCAACATCTGCCACATTGCTTCTCTATCTACCCAATCATATACCTTTTCCAAATCCTTAAATGCAGTGGAAACTTCTTTACCGTTAACCAAATACTGTTTACTTACATTCTTCACCGTAAAAACTTTTTCTACACATCACCTACCTATCTTAAAGCCTCCTTGTTCATCTGCGATCCTGCTCTATTATACACCTTAGCAAGTACAGTGGTCCCTCGTTGTTTGTAATTAATCCGTTCCTGGAGCCGTTACTATAAACGAAATTTACGATTTACGAATCAATTTTCCCCATAAGAAATAATATAAATACAATTAATCCGTTCCTGACACCCAGAAGTATTAAAACAAAAAATTTTTTAACATGAAATGTACATGTAGTACATAAACAATACAGTGGGAAATGATGAATGAAACATTAACAGCATAACACTTACCTTTATTGGAGATTCTTCTTAGTGTATGGGAGACTGGAGGAGGAGAGAGAGTGGAATGTTTATAGTTTGGAAGGGGAATCCCCTTCCATCAACACCTCAGGTACCATTTGCTTTTCTGGGGTTGCTTCTCTTCTCTGTTTCTTAATGCCACTACGACCACCTTGAGAGTCACTGGAGTTCTGTCTCGCAAAATAACTGTGGAGAGAGCTCTGTTTCTGGCGTCTCTTTAACACTTCCCTAAAATGGCCCAAGACTTTGTCACTGTACATGTTGCCAATATGGCTTGCAACAACCTTGTTAGGGTGATGTTTCTCCACAAAGCTTTCCATCTTACCCCACATAGTAAAAATCTCTTTAATTTCTGAAGAAGGCACCTTCTTCCATCTCTCTTCCTCCTCCTCTGCAGCAAGATTCTGAGCTGCGATGTGTTGCTGTTCCTGCTGAAGCTCTTGCAGCTCCTCAGTGGTGAGCTCTTCCACCAATTCTTCCACATCCTCCAAACTCACATCCAACCCCATGGAACTCCACAGTGCCACAATTGATTTTACAACAGACATAGGCTCATTAGGGTCAGTCCCAAATTCTTCAAAATCCCTCTTGTCGACACAATCTGGCCACAATTTTCTCCAGGCAGAGTTCAAAGTCGTGGTAGTCACTCCCTCCCAAGCCATACCTATAAGGGTTATGCAGTGGAGGATGCTGAAGTGTTCTCTCCAAAATTCCCTTAGGGTCAAGTGAGTGTCTGTGGTCACAGTCAAGCACCTGTGAAACATTGCTTTTGTGTAGAGTTTTTTAAAGTTTGCAATAACCTGCTGGTCCATGGATTGGAGGAGAGGAGTGGTATTCGGGGGCAAGAACTTTACTGTGATGAACCCAAACTCCTCGAAAATTAGGTCATCCAAGTTTGGAGGATGAGCAGGTGCATTGTCCATTACTAGCAGGCACTTGAGATTCAATTTCTTTTCCAGGAGATACTCCTTCACACTAGGGCCAAACACTTCATTGAACCACTCGACGAAAATTTCCCTCGTGACCCATGCCTTACTATTAGATTTCCAAAACACACACAATTTACTCTTCATAACATTGTTTTTCCTGAACACTCTGGGATTTTCAGAATGGTACACTAGTAATGGCTTCACTTTGAAATCCCCACTAGCATTAGCACAGAACATTAGCGTCAGCCTGTCTTTCATAGGCTTGTGTCCTGGCATTGCCTTTTCCTCTTGTGTAATGAAGGTCCTCTTTGGCAT
The DNA here is from genome assembly GCF_038502225.1 of Cherax quadricarinatus. Lineage (NCBI taxonomy): Eukaryota > Metazoa > Arthropoda > Malacostraca > Decapoda > Parastacidae > Cherax > Cherax quadricarinatus. The sequence continues at coordinate 18,892 of NW_027199169.1, forward strand.
TTTCTTCCAAAAGAGGCCTGTTTCGTCACAATTGAACACTTGTTCAGGTTTCAGTCCTTCAGCCTCTATGTACTCCTGGAATTCATGCACATATTTTTCAGCCGCCTTGTGGTCAGAACTGGCAGCCTCACCATGCCTTACCACACTATGTATGCCAGTACGGTTCTTAAATCTCTCAAACCAGCCTTTGCTGGCCTTAAATTCACTCACTTCACCACTGTTTGCAGGCAATTTCTTTACCAAATCTTCATGCAACTGCCTAGCCTTTTCACAAATAAACGAAGTCATAAGAGTATCTCCTGCTAATTGTTTCTCATTTATCCACACCAATAATAACTTCTCAACCTCTTCCAGTACTGGTGATCTCATTTTTGTCAGCATAGTTACTCCCTTTGCAACAACAGCATCCTTTATTTCATTTTTCTTGGCCACTATGGAACATAAGGTTGTGTAGGGTTTCTTATACATCCTGGACAGTTCGGCCACACTTGTACCACTTTCATATTGTTCAATGATGGTTTTCTTAAATTCAATCGTATTTCTCACCTTCTTTACCACAGGCTTGGCACTAGGAGCTTTCTTTGGAGCCATGGTAGCTTATTTAGTACTTGCAAGCACTAAAATAAATGGAATATTATGAAATATTTCGCTGGAACACGTGAGGGGACCTTCGCTCACTGGTAAACAATGCCAGACTGGCTGCCGCCCTGGCTCACACCGTGGGTACGCGTCCCGGACGAACTACGACTCGCGAGTCAACCTATGAAAAGCGAGTCCATGTTTATACGAAAATACCTCTATGATTGGCGAATTTTACGATTGCCGGGAACTACGAAAAGCGGGGGACCACTGTATATTCAACAGGCTTATTCCCATATAATTCTTACATTCTTTAATGTCCTCTTTGTTTTTATACACAATAATTCTGCATGTTCCTGACAATCCCAGGTACTTTCCTCTCTCTCTCTCGTACATTTATTGAGTAAAAGAACTTTCGACTTCAAAACTATTTCCATAATTACCTGATTCACCGCAAGGCCTGGTCACAGACCGGGCCGCGGGGGCGTTGACCCCCAAAACTTCTCTCTAGGTATACTTGCTTTTAACATTACTTTCTTCATCTCATCAATCCCAGCTGCTTTACCCCCCTTCATTTTACCTAGATCCTCATGTACCTCACCTACACTCACATCTGCCTCTTCCTCACTCTTAAAAGATGTTATACTTTCAAATGCCTAAAATCACAGCTTCCTTCTCTTCTTCAATATTTTAAAGTTCCTTAAATATTCCCTCTATCTTTCTGTTACCTCCAACTCTCTATTTAATAGTTCTCCTCTTCTATTTTTAACTTTTATAAGCATTCTTCCTCATGGCTTTCTCAACTTATTAATCTTAACTTATTAATCTCAACTTATTAATCTCACTCCAAAACTTTTTCTTATTCACAGAAAAAAAATGTTGACAGCACCTCATTTGCTTTCCTTTTTTTCATTTCTTCACCACTCGCTTAGCCTCTCTTTTTCTCTCCATTTACTCCTTCCTCATTAAATGCCTTCTGCTTTGAGATTTCCTTTCATATCTTAACATTTTCTCTCGTTCCAATGTCTTTGCCTTATCATTCCACCAATCGTTCCTCTTTCCTCTTGCACCCACCCTTCTATATCCACACACTTCTGATGAACAGCAGCAGCAGCAGCAGCAGCAGCAGCAGCTAAGTGTTTGTTACCTCACAGTTTGTTCTGACTAGCTGTGATTTAATCCATTTATAGTCACATTTCTTGAGCTGTGTTAATACCTTCATTCCGTCCACTGTTTCTCATAATTTCAGCTGAAGTTCGTCTACTTACGAAACTTAAGAAGATCTTTCTAGTTAAGGAAGTGTCACTGACACCGCTTAAACACTAAATTACTAAGGAACTGCGTTTTCATTAGCAGTGATATCTCCACAAGAACATATATACGAAATATTTATATTACATAATCATTTTATATTATATAAAAGCATCCTGGAAAAAAAATGATAATTTAATCGACAAAATCAATCGATGACATGATGATTTCCATTTCATTTTCACAGAGAATTATAATGAGGATCAGAAGCAAGTTTCAACACTCACGTGCAAGTGATCACGCCAGTTTTATACAGTTGTGGGCTGGTGGCATGTCCTTCCGTGCCATTGCTCAAGTTACTGGCTTCAGCTTTACCACTGTCTACAAATGGGTTCACCGATGTCTACGAGGAAGCAGAATTACTACAAGACAGTGCCAATATAATCCTCGTAGATCATGTACCGTGAAAGAAGACGCCTCAAAAACGAGGTCTCGTCGAATTTCCAGAGTTTCGATAAATTACATTAATTCCCATCCATTTAATTACATACATAGATACCCTCACTATTACAACGAAGAAAACAACGAAATCTCAAGCAAAATCATCTTATCTAATTACTTTTACTTGGGACAGCGGAATATAAAATTAAACTTAAAAATAATTATTTTCCTAGTAAATCATTGCAATGGCAACATGAGTGCAGTGGATGTAATATTTCTGCGTCAAACTCTGGGACACTTACGTTGGTGGGTACATTACACTACCATTATTGCTCTCAATATAAATGACCATTTCGAGAAACTACTTTAAATAAAATAAACCTAAGAAGCCGAGTATATGATTATTATAGGAGAGAATTATATTAAAACGATTTAATTCTTCACACGTCATAATTTCTTATTAAATAATTCCAATTTATGAGAATGGTTGAGTGTTTAAATAATATTGAGAACTTACTAAGAGCGACGGTAGTACATTATCATCCCGTTGTCTTACGATATTCAAGACTTTGCATGTCTTCGTGGTTCAGTTTACCTCCACAAATAAGGATGACTGTCAACCAAGCCTCACACTCACAAAACCACCTCTGAGCACCCTCTTGGTTTACACCATACTTTTCAGTGTTTAATTTTTTATGCATATTAGTTTAGGCGTTTAGCTTAAAGTAAATTAGCCAAAAATAATCGAATTTTAACGGAGCCTACCCGTGGCTTGCAATATACGTCAAAAACCTAACTGACTTTATTATTCGAACATGGCGTTTACCATGTTTGTTGGTGACCTTAAATAACATGAATGTTATTAAGCTTGTTGCTAAGCTTAGCGAGAATAAATTTTACCATTGTGTGTGTGTGTGTGTGTGTGTGAGTTAACTGATTCCATGTCATCAGTGAAGGTTCGTGACTCGTATAATGATTCTAACAACATGACATCGACACCATGCCTAGCCCTTCTAGGGTAGGGTAGGTGCCTGAGCCCGAGCCTTAAGCTCATAAGACTGTCATTCCCATTTGCCCGCTTGGGGCGGGAATGGCAGACCAGAGAGGCCTAGCTTGTGGCTAGGTCTGGGGACAGTTGGTCCCAAAGATGAGGAGGTACTTGTGCCTCCTCCCATGGGAGACTTAGGTCTCAGACACTCCCTAAAGAGGGAGCCAAGGCCGGGCCACCACTTGGAAAAGGCCCGGGCCCGGAGAATACCGGCTAATCTTTAATAATAATAATAATAATAATAAATAACAACATGAACGTTGGAGAAACCAGATATAGATACTCACAAATCGGGGGGAAAAATAATCCACAATTGTTAAGGATCCCATCACACATTAGACTTCTCCTTCATGATAAAGTTCATATGTTAGCCAAGAAAAATGCCCAGAAGGAAAATACAAAATATAATTATGGTGTATCTGTGTCTAGGATTAGGGATAATATTAGCAGAGAAGTAAATAATGAAACTGAATGTTGAACATTAAAATGGCATAAAATACCGACAGGTTGTTAGGTAAGACACATATGCAACAGTTAGGTATCTTTATTTCGAAACGTTTCGCCTACACAGTAGGCTTCTTCAGTCGAGTACAGAAAAGTTGAAAGAAGCAGAAGAGACTTGAAGACGATGTAATCAGTCCATCACCCTTGAAGTTTTTGAGGTGGTCAGTCCCTCAGTCTTACCTCTACTAGTGGCCTACATCTCACCTCCTGGCAGTATATAAGGCTCCATCCTGTCACTGCAACTCCATATTGTTTCAGACTATGGAACAATACTCTTCTCCAGACTGAGGGACTGACCACCTCAAAAACTTCAAGGGTGATGGACTGATTGCATCGTCTTCACGTCTCTTCTGCTTCTATCAACTTTTCTGTACTCGACTGAAGAAGCCTACTGTGTAGGCGAAACGTTTCGAAATAAAGATGCCTAACTGTTGCATATATCTTACCTAACAAACTGAATGTTAAAGGAATACAGTTAGAAACCTGAGTAGATATATAACCCACTATGATAACATTAAGGTAGATGAGTACTTTTATGGAGGAACTTGCAATGTGAACAGACTGACTGATGTTGTAGTGGCCAGACTTAGGCTTGGTTACAAGTACTGACTGATGTTGTAGTGGCCAGACTTAGGCTTGGTTACAAGTACTGACTGATGTTGTAGTGGCCAGACTTAGGCTTGGTTACAAGTACTGACTGATGTTGTAGTGGCCAGACTTAGGCTTGGTTACAAGTACTGACTGATGTTGTAGCGGCCAGACTTAGGCTTGGTTACAAGTACTGACTGATGTTGTATTGGCCAGACTTAGGCTTGGTTACAAGTACTGACTGATGTTGTTGCGGCCAGACTTAGGCTTGGTTACAAGTACTGACTGATGTTGTAGTGGCCAGACTTAGGCTTGGTTACAAGTACTGACTGATGTTGTAGCGGCCAGACTTAGGCTTGGTTACAAGTACTGACTGATGTTGTAGTGGCCAGACTTAGGCTTGGTTACAAGTACTGACTGATGTTGTAGTGGCCAGAGGCTTAGGCTTGGTTACAAGTACTGACTGATGTTGTAGTGGCCAGACTTAGGCTTGGTTACAAGTACTGACTGATGTTGTAGTGGCCAGACTTAGGCTTGGTTACAAGTACTGACTGATGTTGTAGTGGACAGACTTAGACTTAGGGCTGATGTTGTAGTGGCCAGACTTGGTTACAAGTACTGACTGATGTTGTAGTGGCCAGACTTAGGCTTGGTTACAAGTACTGACTGATGTTGTAGTGGCCAGACTTAGGCTTGGTTACAAGTACTGACTGATGTTGTAGTGGCCAGACTTAGGCTTGGTTACAAGTACTGACTGATGTTGTAGCGGCCAGACTTAGGCTTGGTTACAAGTACTGACTGATGTTACAAGTACTGACTGATGTTGTAGTGGCCAGACTTAGGCTTGGTTACAAGTACTGACTGATGTTGTAGTAGGCTTGGTTACAAGTACTGACTGAGGCTTAGGTTACAAGTACTGACTGATGTTGTAGTGGCCAGACTTAGGCTTGGTTACAAGTACTGACTGATGTTGTAGTGGCCAGACTTAGGCTTGGTTACAAGTACTGACTGATGTTGTAGTGGCCAGACTTAGGCTTGGTTACAAGTACTGACTGATGTTGTAGTGGCCAGACTTAGGCTTGGTTACAAGTACTGACTGATGTTGTAGTGGCCAGACTTAGGCTTGGTTACAAGTACTGACTGATGTTGTAGTGGCCAGACTTAGGCTTGGTTACAAGTACTGACTGATGTTGTAGTGGCCAGACTTAGGCTTTGTTACAAGTACTGACTGATGTTGTAGTGGCCAGACTTAGGCTTGGTTACAAGTACTGACTGATGTTGTAGTGGCCAGACTTAGGCTTGGTTACAAGTACTGACTGATGTTGTAGTGGCCAGACTTAGGCTTGGTTACAAGTACTGACTGATGTTGTAGTGGCCAGACTTAGGCTTGGTTACAAGTACTGACTGATGTTGTAGTGGCCAGGCTTAGGCTTGGTTACAAGTACTGACTGATGTTGTAGTGGCCAGGCTTAGGCTTGGTTACAAGTACTGACTGATGTTGTAGTGGCCAGGCTTAGGCTTGGTTACAAGTACTGACTGATGTTGTAGTGGCCAGGCTTAGGCTTGGTTACAAGTACTGACTAATGTTGTAGTGGCCAGACTTAGGCTTTGTTACAAGTACTGACTGATGTTGTAGTGGCCAGGCTTAGCCTTTGTTACAAGTACTGACTGATGTTGTAGTGGCCAGGCTTAGGCTTGGTTACAAGTACTGACTGATGTTGTTGTGGCCAGACTTAGGCTTGGTTACAAGTACTGACTGATGTTGTAGACTTAGGCTTGGTTACAAGTACTGACTGTAGTGGGCTTGGTTACAAGTACTGACTGATGTCGTAGTGGCCAGACTTAGGCTTGGTTACAAGTACTGACTGATGTCGTAGTGGCCAGATTTAGGCTTGGTTACAAGTACTGACTGATGTTGTAGTGGCCAAGTAGACTGATGTTGTAGTGGCCAGGGCTTGGTTACAAGTACTGACTGATGTTGTAGCGGCCAGACTTAGGCTTGGTTACAAGTACTGACTGATGTTGTAGTGGCCAGACTTAGGCTTTGTTACAAGTACTGACTGATGTTGTAGTGGCCAGACTTAGGCATGGTTACAAGTACTGACTGATGTTGTAGTGGCCAGACTTAGGCTTTGTTACAAGTACTGACTGATGTTGTAGTGGCCAGGCTTAGGCTTGGTTACAAGTACTGACTGATGTTGTAGCGGCCAGGCTTAGGCTTGGTTACAAGTACTGACTGATGTTGTAGCGGCCAGACTTAGGCTTGGTTACAAGTACTGACTGATGTTGTAGTGGCCAGACTTAGGCTTTGTTACAAGTACTGACTGATGTTGTAGTGGCCAGGCTTAGGCTTGGTTACAAGTACTGACTGATGTTGTAGCGGCCAGGCTTAGGCTTGGTTACAAGTACTGAAAGATGTTGTAGCGGCCAGACTTAGGCTTGGTTACAAGTACTGACTGATGTTGTAGCGGCCAGACTTAGGCTTGGTTACAAGTACTGACTGATGTTGTAGTGGCCAGACTTAGGCTTGGTTACAAGTACTGACTGATGTTGTAGCGGCCAGACTTAGGCTTGGTTACAAGTACTGACTGATGTTGTAGTGGCCAGACTTAGGCTTTGTTACAAGTACTGACTGATGTTGTAGTGGCCAGGCTTAGGCTTGGTTACAAGTACTGACTGATGTTGTAGCGGCCAGGCTTAGGCTTGGTTACAAGTACTGAAAGATGTTGTAGCGGCCAGACTTAGGCTTGGTTACAAGTACTGACTGATGTTGTAGCGGCCAGACTTAGGCTTGGTTACAAGTACTGACTGATGTTGTAGTGGCCAGGCTTAGGCTTGGTTACAATCACTTCCGGCAGTTTGGGAGACACACAGATGATGGACAAACCAAATGCAAAGTATGTGGTCAGCCCTATGGTCATTATCATGAACACTATGGTCATTATCATGAACACTATGGTCACTATCATGAACACTATGGTCATTATCATGAACACTATGGTCATTATCATGAACACTATGGTCATTATCATGAACACTATGGTCACTATCATGAACACTATGGTCATTATCATGAACACTATGGTCACTATCATGAACACTATGGTCACTATCATGAACACTATGGTCATTATCATGAACACTATGGTCATTATCATGAACACTATGGTCATTATCATGAACACTATGGTCACTATCATGAACACTATGGTCATTATCATGAACACTATGGTCATTATCATGAACACTATGGTCACTATCATGAACACTATGGTCACTATCATGAACACTATGGTCACTATCATGAACACTATGGTCACTATCATGAACACTATGGTCATTATCATGAACACTATGGTCACTATCATGAACACTATGGTCATTATCATGAACACTATGGTCATTATCATGAACACTATGGTCATTATCATGAACACTATGGTCATTATCATGAACACTATGGTCATTATCATGAACACTATGGTCACTATCATGAACACTATGGTCACTATCATGAACACTATGGTCACTATCATGAACACTATGGTCACTATCATGAACACTATGGTCATTATCATGAACACTATGGTCACTATCATGAACACTATGGTCACTATCATGAACACTATGGTCACTATCATGAACACTATGGTCATTATCATGAACACTATGGTCACTATCATGAACACTATGGTCATTATCATGAACACTATGGTCATTATCATGAACACTATGGTCATTATCATGAACACTATGGTCACTATCATGAACACTATGGTCACTATCATGAACACTATGGTCACTATCATGAACACTATGGTCATTATCATGAACACTATGGTCATTATCATGAACACTATGGTCATTATCATGAACACTATGGTCACTATCATGAACACTATGGTCACTATCATGAACACTATGGTCACTATCATGAACACTATGGTCATTATCATGAACACTATGGTCACTATCATGAACACTATGGTCACTATCATGAACACTATGGTCATTATCATGAACACTATGGTCACTATCATGAACACTATGGTCACTATCATGAACACTATGGTCACTATCATGAACACTATGGTCATTATCATGAACACTATGGTCATTATCATGAACACTATGGTCATTATCATGAACACTATGGTCACTATCATGAACACTATGGTCACTATCATGAACACTATGGTCATTATCATGAACACTATGGTCACTATCATGAACACTATGGTCATTATCATGAACACTATGGTCACTATCATGAACACTATGGTCACTATCATGAACACTATGGTCATTATCATGAACACTATGGTCACTATCATGAACACTATGGTCACTATCATGAACACTATGGTCACTATCATGAACACTATGGTCATTATCATGAACACTATGGTCATTATCATGAACACTATGGTCACTATCATGAACACTATGGTCATTATCATGAACACTATGGTCACTATCATGAACACTATGGTCACTATCATGAACACTATGGTCATTATCATGAACACTATGGTCACTATCATGAACACTATGGTCACTATCATGAACACTATGGTCACTATCATGAACACTATGGTCATTATCATGAACACTATGGTCACTATCATGAACACTATGGTCACTATCATGAACACTATGGTCACTATCATGAACACTATGGTCATTATCATGAACACTATGGTCATTATCATGAACACTATGGTCACTATCATGAACACTATGGTCATTATCATGAACACTATGGTCACTATCATGAACACTATGGTCACTATCATGAACACTATGGTCATTATCATGAACACTATGGTCACTATCATGAACACTATGGTCACTATCATGAACACTATGGTCACTATCATGAACACTATGGTCACTATCATGAACACTATGGTCACTATCATGAACACTATGGTCATTATCATGAACACTATGGTCACTATCATGAACACTATGGTCACTATCATGAACACTATGGTCACTATCATGAACACTATGGTCACTATCATGAACACTATGGTCACTATCATGAACACTATGGTCATTATCATGAACACTATGGTCACTATCATGAACACTATGGTCATTATCATGAACACTATGGTCACTATCATGAACACTATGGTCACTATCATGAACACTATGGTCACTATCATGAACACTATGGTCACTATCATGAACACTATGGTCACTATCATGAACACTATGGTCATTATCATGAACACTATGGTCACTATCATGAACACTATGGTCATTATCATGAACACTATGGTCACTATCATGAACACTATGGTCACTATCATGAACACTATGGTCACTATCATGAACACTATGGTCACTATCATGAACACTATGGTCATTATCATGAACACTATGGTCACTATCATGAACACTATGGTCATTATCATGAACACTATGGTCACTATCATGAACACTATGGTCACTATCATGAACACTATGGTCACTATCATGAACACTATGGTCACTATCATGAACACTATGGTCATTATCATGAACACTATGGTCACTATCATGAACACTATGGTCACTATCATGAACACTATGGTCACTATCATGAACACTATGGTCACTATCACGAACACTATGTGCATAATTGTCCACTTATTGAGGAAAATAGAGATAGACAGCATAATAAGCTATGTGACATGTTAAGATATCTTAATAATGAAAATAAGATACAAGATATATTAGGCAAATTAACTAAATTTTGCTTGTAACATATAAATGAACTGTATATATAAATCCCGATATACTCCTGTTAACCCTTCTTCGGGCCTAGTTCTTAGGCCTTTTGTGTATCCATATGCTGTTGCGCTACCGTCCAAAGGATGGATATGGGGTACATAAACTTCGGTGGCAAAATCTATTCTAATCTGTGGTAAATACCGTATATATTTTCCAGAAATTCAGTATTTATACGTAAATAGATGGCCATACTGTATTTAATAATATTTATGTCATAGAAAACGGAAAGCCTGCGTCTGCGCAGACAGGACTCGCCATCTTGGTTTTGAATTGGATGCAACGTTAATATAATGGGAAGAATTTTTCGTGCTCTAGAGGTTAAAATTGGATTGACACCTCTCAAATAGGAGGCGAAATTGTTGGATGTGCATTCCTGCATAACTTGAGATATCAGACGACTGGACAAGACAGCTCCATGAACCTCAGATAAGCTCTCTAGATTTGTGTATAATTCTGGCCAGTGTTTTCATAAATTTAGTTAGTGAGGTTTTTCTGAGTATGATACAACTTAATATCCAGTCAAATTGTTGAGTGATATTAAGATATATTTTCCTTCTGTTATGTATATGTGAATTTATATATAATCATTTTTTAATATACAGTCCACAAATTTATATATTTACCAGTATTCGTGGTGTATGTATATTTCATTTAATTAATAGTTCCAGAGCAACTTGTGGTTATGACAGTGGTAGGTATCGAAGGGGGACATTTTTTGCGACCTACCTAGGTGTCCCAAATTCCTACATGTCTAACTGATAAATAATAATTATCTTTGTTCATTTACTGTTAATTATATAATGATACATTCAGCTAAATGCAATTTTCCACATAATCTTTAGCTAACATTGTTTTTAACATATTTATAAGTGAGTTTAGTGAGCATGGTTTTAACCATGTTTGTTGTTGGGTTTACCATAATAAATGTTTTAGAGTTAAATAGGAGGGAAGTGATAGGCCTTGCCTGACACCCGAGTTGTAAACAGTTGTCGGTAGTCAGGATACTGCCACGCTAGTCAGTTAGTTTTTAGTAAACTTATTACAACTGTTAATATACCTCTATTGTACCATAGGGTACAATTTGTGGAAATACTAAAAGGTGTATAATTTTGTGGAAATTCGAAAAAATGTTCAGTTTTGTGGTAATACAATAAAGTTGTAGAGATGTCACTGGATGTAATATACACAACAGCAAGCCATAAACTCTTATAGTAAACTTTGTACTCCAGTTGTTCTTGAGGAACAATGATATCATAGTATTGGTTTGGCGGAGTTCGAGAAAGTCTAGATAAAGTTAAGTACAGTGATATATACAACATCACTCAGGCTGTGCTCACAGATGCCAACCCTCACCATTCTACTTAACAAGCAATTCAAATACTTTTAGCAGAAAATTTTGCATCAAAATACCTTTGATAGTAAACTTTTACACCAGGTAGTTTACCTGGGAGATCTGTCAAGTGTACCTGGAGTAAAGTTGATCTTTGGGACACTGATACTATAAATCTATAACATTATATATATCCAACACTAAAAAAATTACATTAATATATATATATATATATATATATATATATATATATATATATATATATATATATATATATATATATATATATATATCTGACACCGAAAAAATTACCATCAGGTAAACTTGTGTAAACTGCAACACCAGTACCAAGCGAGGTATTGCTTGAGTTACATGTAATCTCTGTGAAAAATTAAGTCGTGGTACATGTGCAAATAATGACATTGAAAGAGGAAAATGATATTGGGTCTGTCAAGGCGACAGACACCTATGGAAGAGAATTACATTTATCCTCAAAGACAGAAACACCAACAAAAAAAATATCCTCTATAGAATGTTTGACAGTCTTGTATGACAGTTGGGAAAGTAAAGAGAGTGAGTGCTGGTGATGCCTTGAAAGATGTTACCTGTAAGGATACAGTAATATAAGACAGCACACCAGAGGGAGATAGTAGTCCTGATACTGATGATACCGATAAAGATCAAGATATACAAGATCCTGAAATACACAAGTGCAAAATAGAAATTGTGTTGGAGATGGAAGAAATAGGGATGATGCTTCGGGGAATAGTGTTGATACATTACCAGTAATAACTGGTGGTCCTGATACTAGTACAGGTACTGTTAATAGCGGGGAGTCAGAGAAAAACTGCACCAGTAGGGAACCCAGACACACAAAAAAAATCCTAACAAATTCTATGCCTTGGGTATCTGTAGACAAAATATCTGGAAAAGCAGTTGGGAGGTGCAGCGCTGACTATCCAAAGGAGAATGCAACTCTTTTTCCTGTAAACTGTTTCATTCTGAAATGTGTTATTTTTCAGGCCATGAAAAACAATACTACAATAAATGCTCTCAGGCATAACATTTAATACGGACAAAAAGTTACAGATCACTTAGACCATGGGAGACAAACCAGGGAAGTTACAACCACTCCAGAGACAGCAAGAAAAAAAAACTGGCACGTAATGACAGAAATATTACACCACCTCGGATCACTGCTGGAGTAGAGGCCCGGTCAGTGGCCCCCCACTCCAGAATAACAGATATTAGTGCCAAATAAAGACACCCTCACCCACATACCATCAATACGACATTTGTATTTGCAAATATACAAGGTCTAAAACCATCAACAAACAACAAAATACCTCTCATCAGTGGACTGCTCACAGAGTCAAATGCAATGTTTGCAGCTTTCACAGAGACCCACTGTTACGACCCACATATGGACCCCAGGTTATAACTTATTCAGATGTGACAGAAAGAACAGGCAACAAAGGGGGATTGCCCTGTATAGTACTGAGTCACTCAGAATAACCACACACCACAAATTATGTAGTTGAAGTTTTGGCAGTAAATATTAAAAACCAACACATTGCCATTGTTGTTGCATAAAAGCCACCAGATAGAACTTCCCAGCATTCAAGGAACAATTTTTGAAGATTGACTTCTGTCTGGACACTCTCCCAACCCCTGCACTAAATATCTTGTTACTGGGTGATTTCAACTTAAGACATCTAAAATGGAGAAATGTATCAGATAATGTGTTAGCAGAGATAACCCCAGGAGGCAGGTCAGATGAAAAATCACAAACACACTATCTATTAAATCTCTGCAACAAATTAACCTTAAGCCAGCAAAAAGTGGAGCCAACGAGGCTGGAAAATATAATTGACCTTATCTTCACTAATAATGATGATGTGGTTCAAAATATTAAAGACAATACACTCAGATCACAACATAACAGAAGTACAGACGTATATGTGCAGGGTTCCTGACCAGAAAAATGAGATCAGTTACAAGGGCACCTTCACCAAATTCAACTTCAATAACAAAAACGTACAGTGGGAACAAGTCAACCATGTTCTAAATGAAACAATTGGGAGTATATCCTAAACAACACGGATCAGAAACTTTACCTAGAAAAAATTAGCTATGTGACACTTGAGGTATGCTCAAGGTACATTCCCCTAAGAAAAAAGAAGAGAAGATATAAACTAGAAAGAGAGTGACGCTCTTTTTTCAGGCGAAGGCAGGGAATCACATATCTATTGAAATGGACCAGTACATCTGAAATACAGAAAGAGGCACTGGTCAGAAAAATAGAGAATATCGAACTAAGCTTAGCGAATCATAGAAGAGGCAAAAAATACAGGAAGAACTTAAAGCTGTAAATAAAATTGAAAAAAAAAGAAATATTTCTATTATTATGCCAAATCTAGGACAAAAACCACATGGTCAGTATTGGGTCCTGCTTAAACGAAATGGGACTTACACAGATGACAGCAAAGAAATGAGTGAGATACTGTACCGCCAGTATGATTCAGCGTTTTAATAAGGTGTTAATCAGACTAAGAGTCGACAATCTAAATTAATTTTTTATGACTGAGACTCAAAATTTGATTTATTTAAGGATTTATTATATATTCCTAACACAACAGGACACTTCATGCTCTCTACTCCAGTCCCAGCCTCGTGGAACTCCGCGTTCACCAAGAACGCTGCAAAAAAAAAAAACTCTTTCACCTACACTAACTATTCTATGGAGAGGGAGCATGAACACGGGGGTCGTCCTTCAGTCATTAAAAACAACACACATAACCCCACTCCACAAGGATGACAGTAAAGCAGTTACAAAGAATTACAGACTGAATGCACTAACGTCGTACTTCATATAAATCTTTGAAGATGTTCTAAGACTCAAGATCTCTATGTACTTGAATACACATCAGTTGCACAATCCAGGGCAACATGGGTTTAGATAAGGTCGTTCCTGCCTCCCACAACTACTGCATCACTATGACATGGTCTTGGATGCACTGTAGAACAATCAAAATATAAATATAGTATACATAGACTTTTCGAAAGCCTTTGACAAGTGCATTTATGGCTAAATAACACACAATATGCGTGATAAAGGAAATTTTGGAAGATGGTACTATAAAAAAGGTTGGGCACGTTTTTTATTAAGAAGAGACACACGTAATACTTAACATATATTTCTGAATGTTCAAAAGCCAAAGAAAATATTTTAAACTTGAATTTGCAAATAATAAAAATACAACTACTCGCTAAAGCAGAATATATTTAATCTCTGCTTATTGAAGAGTGAGTCTTTATTTTTTCAGTTAATAGTTTAAAATCTTGCAAGAAGGTGAGTGATGTGGCTGCTAGTGACGGTCGCACGATGTTTTGACTTGATAAATTCCATTATAGAGAACATTCACAACTGTAAGTTGTTCGAAAAGCAGAGAGCAGTCTGAAGCAAGTTTTCTGAGGGTCTGGATAATTTGCTTCTGGAATTTGTTTCCAAAAGTTAGTTAGAGGTGAGCTTTCATATAGTAACTTCACACCCACATCTTCGTGAGCTCAATAAGCTGTGTAATGAAGCAACATCCGAGGCTGAAGGTGTAGGAAATCAGTCACTAAAGGATTTACAGGGAATTCAAAACATTGCTTTATCTTTCTTAGTTACTTAAATCTGTTCTCAAAATCATTATAAAATGTTTCTAAATTTCCTTCGTATTGTTTCAATTTACTGTTTTTAATTTCAACATCAAGAAAAACAGTTATTCTTAATTTAAGGTTGGAAAAGTGGTCAAAATTTTTGTTGCCAGATCTCTCTGAAAAAGTTTTATTTTATTCAGAAAACTGAAAATTGATTAGCCAAGTTATGTAATAACTGTACACATTCGTAATCTTCTAGTTGTATTTCTTTTTCTTTCGTGAAAGCAACAATGTGTTCAAAAACAGCATCAAACTTATTCAAAAGACTGGTAGTTGGCAGCCATCTTGCAACACAGTACAATGAAAGGTCACTTGGCTTTTCCTCAAGCTTCAGCTCCTCAATCAAATTTTCTTCAAGTTTCACCTCCTCAATAAAATTTCTAAATTTACGGTGTGTTTTTGCATTTGTCCGAATGAAATTCACAAATTTCTAAAGCGCAGTTTATGACATTGTTAAACTTAAAGTGTTTGATACAGAGACAGACTCATTCAAGATAGGTGAGACTTGGGGCACACCATGCCCAGCTGTTCTAGGGCACGGCAGTAGGTGCCTGAGCCACAGCTTACAGCTCACAAGACTGCCATTCTCATTAGCCCCCCTGGGGTGGGAAAGATGGAAGACCAGAGAGGCCTAGCTTCTCCCTATGAGCCCCGTGAGGGCGGGGAATGCGGCTAGGCCTGGGGACAGTTGGTCCCAAAGATGAGGAGATACTTGTACCTCCTCCCATGGCAGACATTAGTCTGAGATACTCCTGAGAAAGAGAGCCAAAGTCGGGCCACCACTTGGACAAGGCCAGGGCTGGGAGAGTACCGGCGAATCAAGAAGAAGAAAGGATGAGGTCATATGTCAG
>NW_027199170.1:0-34971 GCF_038502225.1 Cherax quadricarinatus
CACTAACATCCCATATCATAAAAATCTTTGAAAGGGTCCTAAGAAGCAAGATCACCACCCATCTAGAAACCCATCAGTTACACAACCCAGGGCAACATGGGTTTAGAACAGGTCGCTCCTGTCTGTCTCAACTACTGGATCACTACGACAAGGTCCTAAATGCACTAGAAGACAAAAAGAATGCAGATGTAATATATACAGACTTTGCAAAAGCCTTCGACAAGTGTGACCATGGCGTAATAGCGCACAAAATGCGCGCTAAAGGAATAACAGGAAAAGTCGGTCGATGGATCTATAATTTCCTCACTAACAGAACACAGAGAGTAGTCGTCAACAGAGTAAAGTCCGAGGCAGCTACGGTGAAAAGCTCTGTTCCACAAGGCACAGTACTAGCTCCCATCTTGTTCCTCATCCTCATATCCGACATAGACAAGGATGTCAGCCACAGCACCGTGTCTTCCTTTGCAGATGACACCCGAATCTGCATGACAGTGTCTTCCATTGCAGACACTGCAAGGCTCCAGGCGGACATCAACCAAATCTTTCAGTGGGCTGCAGAAAACAATATGAAGTTCAACGATGAGAAATTTCAATTACTCAGATATGGTAAACATGAGGAAATTAAATCTTCATCAGAGTACAAAACAAATTCTGGCCACAAAATAGAGCGAAACACCAACGTCAAAGACCTGGGAGTGATTATGTCGGAGGATCTCACCTTCAAGGACCATAACATTGTATCAATCGCATCTGCTAGAAAAATGACAGGATGGATAATGAGAACCTTCAAAACTAGGGAGGCCAAGCCCATGATGACACTCTTCAGGTCACTTGTTCTATCTAGGCTGGAATATTGCTGCACTCTAACAGCACCTTTCAAGGCAGGTGAAATTGCCGACCTAGAAAATGTACAGAGAACTTTCACGGCGCGCATAACGGAGATAAAACACCTCAATTACTGGGAGCGCTTGAGGTTTCTAAACCTGTATTCCCTGGAACGCAGGAGGGAGAGATACATGATTATATACACCTGGAAAATCCTAGAGGGACTAGTACCGAACTTGCACACGAAAATCACTCACTACGAAAGCAAAAGACTTGGCAGACGATGCACCATCCCCCCAATGAAAAGCAGGGGTGTCACTAGCACGTTAAGAGACCATACAATAAGTGTCAGGGGACCGAGACTGTTCAACTGCCTCCCAGCACACATAAGGGGGATTACCAACAGACCCCTGGCAGTCTTCAAGCTGGCACTGGACAAGCACCTAAAGTCAGTTCCTGATCAGCCGGGCTGTGGCTCGTACGTTGGTTTGCGTGCAGCCAGCAGCAACAGCCTGGTTGATCAGGCGCTGATCCACCAGGAGGCCTGGTCACAGACCGGGCCGCGGGGGGCGTTGACCCCCGAAACTCTCTCCAGGTAAACTCCAGGTAAACACTGTGCCGCTATGTGGTCATACGACCCACACAGCCGACACGTACGACGTTGCCCCGCATATGTTACATATACTTGAGTTCGAAATGCTTGCAACACAATATAGGACGGTATGGGATGTCGTAAGGTCATTTTGACTGAATATGTTCCCTCCAAACTTCCAGCATAAGGTCCTGCGGCCCATCGACCTGCAGAGGCCATATGAACCGTACCATAATTACGTAGTTCATCTTTTATAACAAAATCAGTCGCTTCAAAAGGCACATTCTTGATTTTTACCCATGTGTAGTATCGTGATACATCATGAAGACGTACTGATACAGCTGAATTGACGGCTATAATGGTCTCTTGATACTTATCCACCACTGCTTCGTAGACATTTGCTGACGTCATTTTAACGAAAATCCGTGTCGTCCCATTAAGTGCTACACAACATATCTCTTCATTTGCGATGCCGTAGGTATCACGGATAATCGCCGGTAGTAACAAATCCATCGTGGCTCCCGTGACAGCCCCACGGGTCAACTCAACGCAGTGTTGATGCGCCTGTTGCTATGCAGCGCCATGTTGGAAAATGAGCAGCACACGTCCTCACTACTCAATGGCTGTTGACGAACTGATGTAGCTCGCCTGAAACAGCAGAGGGGTGCAGAGCACAACCGCACTCCACCGTAGTCAGGCAGCGAATGTCTGATTCATCTACATTATGGGAGATTCTAAAGAAAAATTGCAAAGGTTAGTGGACGAGTTTGGGAGTGTGTGTAAAGGTAGAAAGTTGAAAGTGAACATAGAAAAGAGTAAGGTGATGAGGGTATCAAATGATTTAGATAAAGAAAAATTGGATATCAAATTGGGGAGGAGGAGTATGGAAGAAGTGAATGTTTTCAGATACTTGGGAGTTGACGTGTCGGCGGATGGATTTATGAAGGATGAGGTTAATCATAGAATTGATGAGGGAAAAAAGGTGAGTGGTGCGTTGAGGTATATGTGGAGTCAAAAAATATCTGTGGAGGCAAAGAAGGGAATGAATGAAAGTATATTGGTACCAACTCTCTTATATGGGTGTGAAGCTTGGGTTGTAAATGCTGCAGCGAGGAGGCGGTTGGAGGCAGTGGAGATATCCTGTCTAAGGGCAATGTGTGGTGTAAATATTATGCAGAAAATTCGGAGTGTGGAAATTAGGAGAAGGTGTGGAGTTAATAAAAGTATTAGTCAGAGGGTTGAAGAGGGTTTGTTGAGGTGGTTTAGTCATTTAGAGAGAATGGATCAAAGTAGAATGACATGGAGAGCGTATAAATCTGTAGGGGAAGGAAGGCGGGGTAGGAGTCGTCTTCGAAAACGTTGGAGGGAGGGGGTAAAGGAGGTTTTGTGGGCGAGGGGCTTGGACTTCCAGCAAATGTGTGTGAGCGTGTTAAATAGGAGTGAATGAAGATGAATGGTTTTTGGGACCTGACGAGCTGTTGGAGTGTGAGCAGGGTAATATTTAGTGAAGAGATTCAGGGGAAACTGGAAATGGGAAGTACAATGTTGCCTGCACTTTAAAGGAGGGGTTTGGAGGGATATATTATATATTTTTATATATGCTTCTAAACTGTTGTATCTGGGTGCCTCTGCAAAAACAGTGATTATGTATGAGTGAGGTGAAAGTGTTGAATGATGATGAAAGTATTTTCTTTTTGGGTCACCCTGCCTCGGTGGAAGACGGCTGACTTATTGAAAAAAAAACTTGTATTAAAAATATCACTACATCGTTTTGATTGAGTTTGTGTCATGAAAGTTTTAAAAGTTTGGCTCAGGCATGAAAACTGACTGGTTAAATACGTGTATGTTGTAGTGGCCCTGGTAACCTTAACCCTTGAGGGTCTACACTGTAGTGGCCCTGGTAACCTTAACACCTTGAGGGTCCACACTGTAGTGGCCCTGGTAACCTTAACACCTTGAGGGTCTACACTGTAGTGGCCCTGGTAACCTTAACACCTTGAGGGTCTACACTGTAGTGGCCCTGGTAACCTTAACACCTTGAGGGTCTACACTGTAGTGGCCCTGGTAACCTTAACACCTTGAGGGTCTACACTGTAGTGGCCCTGGTAACCTTAACACCTTGAGGGTCTACACTGTAGTGGCCCTGGTAACCTTAACACCTTGAGGGTCTACACTGTAGTGGCCCTGGTAACCTTAACCCTTGAGGGTCTACACTGTAGTGGCCCTGGTAACCTTAACCCTTTAGGGTCTACACTGTAGTGGCCCTGGTAACCTTAACACCTTGAGGGTCCACACTGTAGTGGCCCTGGTAACCTTAACACCTTGAGGGTCTACACTGTAGTGGCCCTGGTAACCTTAACACCTTGAGGGTCTACACTGTAGTGGCCCTGGTAACCTTAACACCTTGAGGGTCCACACTGTAGTGGCCCTGGTAACCTTAACACCTTGAGGGTCTACACTGTAGTGGCCCTGGTAACCTTAACACCTTGAGGGTCTACACTGTAGTGGCCCTGGTAACCTTAACCCTTGAGGGTCCACACTGTAGTGGCCCTGGTAACCTTAACACCTTGAGGGTCTACACTGTAGTGGCCCTGGTAACCTTAACACCTTGACGGTCCACACTGTAGTGGCCCTGGTAACCTTAACACCTTGACGGTCCACACTGTAGTGGCCCTGGTAACCTTAACACCTTGAGGGTCTACACTGTAGTGGCCCTGGTAACCTTAACACCTTGAGGGTCTACACTGTAGTGGCCCTGGTAACCTTAACACCTTCAGGGTCCACACTGTAGTGGCCCTGGTAACCTTAACACCTTGAGGGTCTACACTGTAGTGGCCCTGGTAACCTTAACACCTTGACGGTCCACACTGTAGTGGCCCTGGTAACCTTAACACCTTGACGGTCCACACTGTAGTGGCCCTGGTAACCTTAACACCTTGAGGGTCTACACTGTAGTGGCCCTGGTAACCTTAACACCTTGAGGGTCTACACTGTAGTGGCCCTGGTAACCTTAACCCTTGAGGGTCTACACCTCCTGTTGTTGTAGTGGCCCTGGTAACCTTAACACCTTGAGGGTCCACACTGTAGTGGCCCTGGTAACCTTAACCCCTCGAGGGTCCACACTGTAGTGGCCCTGGTAACCTTAACACCTTGAGGGTCTACACTGTAGTGGCCCTGGTAACCTTAACCCTTGAGGGTCTACACTGTAGTGGCCCTGGTAACCTTAACACCTTGACGGTCCACATTGTAGTGGCCCTGGTAACCTTAACCCTTGAGGGTCTACACTGTAGTGGCCCTGGTAACCTTAACACCTTGAGGGTCTACACTGTAGTGGCCCTGGTAACCTTAACACCTTGAGGGTCCACACTGTAGTGGCCCTGGTAACCTTAACACCTTGAGGGTCCACACTGTAGTGGCCCTGGTAACCTTAACACCTTGAGGGTCCACACTGTAGTGGCCCTGGTAACCTTAACACCTTGAGGGTCTACACTGTAGTGGCCCTGGTAACCTTAACACCTTGAGGGTCCACACTGTAGTGGCCCTGGTAACCTTAACACCTTGAGGGTCCACACTGTAGTGGCCCTGGTAACCTTAACCCCTTGAGGGTCCACACTGTAGTGGCCCTGGTAACCTTAACACCTTGAGGGTCCACACTGTAGTGGCCCTGGTAACCTTAACACCTTGAAGGTCCACACTGTAGTGGCCCTGGTAACCTTAACACCTTGAGGGTCCACACTGTAGTGGCCCTGGTAACCTTAACACCTTGAGGGTCTACACTGTAGTGGCCCTGGTAACCTTAACCCTTGAGGGTCCACACTGTAGTGGCCCTGGTAACCTTAACACCTTGAGGGTCTACACTGTAGTGGCCCTGGTAACCTTAACACCTTGACGGTCCACACTGTAGTGGCCCTGGTAACCTTAACACCTTGACGGTCCACACTGTAGTGGCCCTGGTAACCTTAACACCTTGAGGGTCTACACTGTAGTGGCCCTGGTAACCTTAACACCTTGAGGGTCTACACTGTAGTGGCCCTGGTAACCTTAACACCTTGAGGGTCCACACTGTAGTGGCCCTGGTAACCTTAACACCTTGAGGGTCTACACTGTAGTGGCCCTGGTAACCTTAACACCTTGAGGGTCTACACTGTAGTGGCCCTGGTAACCTTAACACCTTCAGGGTCCACACTGTAGTGGCCCTGGTAACCTTAACACCTTGAGGGTCTACACTGTAGTGGCCCTGGTAACCTTAACACCTTGACGGTCCACACTGTAGTGGCCCTGGTAACCTTAACACCTTGACGGTCCACACTGTAGTGGCCCTGGTAACCTTAACACCTTGAGGGTCTACACTGTAGTGGCCCTGGTAACCTTAACACCTTGAGGGTCTACACTGTAGTGGCCCTGGTAACCTTAACCCTTGAGGGTCTACACCTCCATTTGTTGTAGTGGCCCTGGTAACCTTAACACCTTGAGGGTCCACACTGTAGTGGCCCTGGTAACCTTAACCCCTCGAGGGTCCACACTGTAGTGGCCCTGGTAACCTTAACACCTTGAGGGTCTACACTGTAGTGGCCCTGGTAACCTTAACCCTTGAGGGTCTACACTGTAGTGGCCCTGGTAACCTTAACACCTTGACGGTCCACACTGTAGTGGCCCTGGTAACCTTAACCCTTGAGGGTCTACACTGTAGTGGCCCTGGTAACCTTAACACCTTGAGGGTCCACACTGTAGTGGCCCTGGTAACCTTAACCCTTGAGGGTCTACACTGTAGTGGCCCTGGAAACCTTAACACCTTGAGGGTCCACACTGTAGTGGCCCTGGTAACCTTAACACCTTGAGGGTCCACACTGTAGTGGCCCTGGTAACCTTAACCCTTGAGGGTCTACACTGTAGTGGCCCTGGTAACCTTAACACCTTGAGGGTCCACACTGTAGTGGCCCTGGTAACCTTAACACCTTGAGGGTCCACACTGTAGTGGCCCTGGTAACCTTAACACCTTGAGGGTCCACACTGTAGTGGCCCTGGTAACCTTAACACCTTGAGGGTCTACACTGTAGTGGCCCTGGTAACCTTAACACCTTGAGGGTCCACACTGTAGTGGCCCTGGTAACCTTAACACCTTGAGGCTCCACACTGTAGTGGCCCTGGTAACCTTAACCCCTTGAGGGTCCACACTGTAGTGGCCCTGGTAACCTTAACACCTTGAGGGTCCACACTGTAGTGGCCCTGGTAACCTTAACACCTTGAAGGTCCACACTGTAGTGGCCCTGGTAACCTTAACACCTTGAGGGTCCACACTGTAGTGGCCCTGGTAACCTTAACACCTTGAGGGTCTACACTGTAGTGGCCCTGGTAACCTTAACCCTTGAGGGTCCACACTGTAGTGGCCCTGGTAACCTTAACACCTTGAGGGTCTACACTGTAGTGGCCCTGGTAACCTTAACACCTTGACGGTCCACACTGTAGTGGCCCTGGTAACCTTAACACCTTGACGGTCCACACTGTAGTGGCCCTGGTAACCTTAACACCTTGAGGGTCTACACTGTAGTGGCCCTGGTAACCTTAACACCTTGAGGGTCTACACTGTAGTGGCCCTGGTAACCTTAACACCTTGAGGGTCCACACTGTAGTGGCCCTGGTAACCTTAACACCTTGAGGGTCTACACTGTAGTGGCCCTGGTAACCTTAACACCTTGAGGGTCTACACTGTAGTGGCCCTGGTAACCTTAACACCTTGAGGGTCCACACTGTAGTGGCCCTGGTAACCTTAACACCTTGAGGGTCTACACTGTAGTGGCCCTGGTAACCTTAACACCTTGACGGTCCACACTGTAGTGGCCCTGGTAACCTTAACACCTTGACGGTCCACACTGTAGTGGCCCTGGTAACCTTAACACCTTGAGGGTCTACACTGTAGTGGCCCTGGTAACCTTAACACCTTGAGGGTCTACACTGTAGTGGCCCTGGTAACCTTAACCCTTGAGGGTCTACACCTCCCGTTGTTGTAGTGGCCCTGGTAACCTTAACACCTTGAGGGTCCACACTGTAGTGGCCCTGGTAACCTTAATCCCTTGAGGGTCCACACTGTAGTGGCCCTGGTAACCTTAACACCTTGAGGGTCTACACTGTAGTGGCCCTGGTAACCTTAACCCTTGAGGGTCTACACTGTAGTGGCCCTGGTAACCTTAACACCTTGACGGTCCACACTGTAGTGGCCCTGGTAACCTTAACCCTTGAGGGTCTACACTGTAGTGGCCCTGGTAACCTTAACACCTTGAGGGTCTACACTGTAGTGGCCCTGGTAACCTTAACACCTTGAGGGTCCACACTGTAGTGGCCCTGGTAACCTTAACACCTTGAGGGTCCACACTGTAGTGGCCCTGGTAACCTTAACACCTTGAGGGTCCACACTGTAGTGGCCCTGGTAACCTTAACACCTTGAGGGTCTACACTGTAGTGGCCCTGGTAACCTTAACACCTTGAGGGTCCACACTGTAGTGGCCCTGGTAACCTTAACACCTTGAGGGTCCACACTGTAGTGGCCCTGGTAACCTTAACACCTTGAGGGTCCACACTGTAGTGGCCCTGGTAACCTTAACACCTTGAGGGTCCACACTGTAGTGGCCCTGGTAACCTTAACACCTTGAGGGTCCACACTGTAGTGGCCCTGGTAACCTTAACACCTTGAGGGTCCACACTGTAGTGGCCCTGGTAACCTTAACCCTTGAGGGTCCACACTGTAGTGGCCCTGGTAACCTTAACACCTTGAGGGTCCACACTGTAGTGGCCCTGGTAACCTTAACACCTTGAGGGTCTACACTGTAGTGGCCCTGGTAACCTTAACACCTTGAGGGTCCACACTGTAGTGGCCCTGGTAACCTTAACACCTTGAGGGTCTACACTGTAGTGGCCCTGGTAACCTTAACACCTTGAGGGTCCACACTGAGGGTAACCTTAATTCTTGAGGGTCCACACTGTAGTGGCCCTGGTAACCTTAACACCTTGAGGGTCCACCTTGAGGGTCCACACTGTAGTGGCCCTGGTAACCTTAACCCCTTGAGGGTCTACACTGTAGTGGCCCTGGTAACCTTAACCCCTTGAGGGTCCACACTGTAGTGGCCCTGGTAACCTTAACCCCTTGAGGGTCCACACTGTAGTGGCCCTGGTAACCTTAACCCCTTGAGGGTCCACACTGTAGTGGCCCTGGTAACCTTAACCCCTTGAGGGTCCACACTGTAGTGGCCCTGGTAACCTTAACCCCTTGAGGGTCCACACTGTAGTGGCCCTGGTAACCTTAACCCCTTGAGGGTCCACACTGTAGTGGCCCTGGTAACCTTAACCCCTTGACGGTCCACACTGTAGTGGCCCTGGTAACCTTAACACCTTGAGGGTCCACACTGTAGTGGCCCTGGTAACCTTAACCCTTGAGGGTCCACACTGTAGTGGCCCTGGTAACCTTAACCCCTTGAGGGTCTACACCTCCTGTTGTTGTAGTGGCCCTGGTAACCTTAACCCCTTGAGGGTCCACACCTCCTGTTGTTGTAGTGGCCCTGGTAACCTTAACCCCTTGAGGGTCTACACCTCCTGTTGTTGTAGTGGCCCTGGTAACCTTAACCCCTTGAGGGTCTACACCTCCTGTTGTTGTAGTGGCCCTGGTAACCTTAACCCCTTGAGGGTCTACACTGTAGTGGCCCTGGTAACCTTAACCCTTGAGGGTCCACACTGTAGTGGCCCTGGTAACCTTAACCCCTTGAGGGTCCACACTGTAGTGGCCCTGGTAACCTTAACCCTTCAGGGTCTACACTGTAGTGGCCCTGGTAACCTTAACCCTTGAGGGTCCACACTGTAGTGGCCCTGGTAACCTTAACCCTTGAGGGTCCACACTGTAGTGGCCCTGGTAACCTTAACCCTTGAGGGTCTACACTGTAGTGGCCCTGGTAACCTTAACCCCTTGAGGGTCCACACTGTAGTGGCCCTGGTAACCTTAACCCCTTGAGGGTCCACACTGTAGTGGCCCTGGTAACCTTAACCCCTTGAGGGTCCACACTGTAGTGGCCCTGGTAACCTTAACACCTTGAGGGTCCACACTGTAGTGGCCCTGGTAACCTTAACCCCTTGAGAGTCCACACTGTAGTGGCCCTGGTAACCTTAACACCTTGAGGGTCTACACTGTAGTGGCCCTGGTAACCTTAACCCCTTGAGGGTCCACACTGTAGTGGCCCTGGTAACCTTAACACCTTGAGGGTCTACACTGTAGTGGCCCTGGTAACCTTAACCCTTGAGGGTCTACACCTCCTGTTGTTGTAGTGGCCCTGGTAACCTTAACCCTTGAGGGTCTACACTGTAGTGGTCCTGGTAACCTTAACCCTTGAGGGTCCACACTGTAGTGGCCCTGGTAACCTTAACCCCTTGAGGGTCCACACTGTAGTGGCCCTGGTAACCTTAACCCTTGAGGGTCTACACTGTAGTGGCCCTGGTAACCTTAACCCTTGAGGGTCCACACTGTAGTGGCCCTGGTAACCTTAACCCTTGAGGGTCCACACTGTAGTGGCCCTGGTAACCTTAACCCTTGAGGGTCTACACTGTAGTGGCCCTGGTAACCTTAACACCTTGAGGGTCCACACTGTAGTGGCCCTGGTAACCTTAACACCTTGAGGGTCCACACTGTAGTGGCCCTGGTAACCTTAACACCTTGAGGGTCTACACTGTAGTGGCCCTGGTAACCTTAACACCTTGAGGGTCCACACTGTAGTGGCCCTGGTAACCTTAACCCTTGAGGGTCCACACTGTAGTGGCCCTGGTAACCTTAACACCTTGAGGGTCTACACTGTAGTGGCCCTGGTAACCTTAACACCTTGAGGGTCCACACTGTAGTGGCCCTGGTAACCTTAACACCTTGAGGGTCTACACTGTAGTGGGCCTGGTAACCTTAACACCTTGAGGGTCCACACTGTAGTGGCCCTGGTAACCTTAACACCTTGAGGGTCTACACTGTAGTGGCCCTGGTAACCTTAACACCTTGAGGGTCCACACTGTAGTGGCCCTGGTAACCTTAACCCTTGAGGGTCCACACTGTAGTGGCCCTGGTAACCTTAACACCTTGAGGGTCTACACTGTAGTGGCCCTGGTAACCTTAACACCTTGAGGGTCCACACTGTAGTGGCCCTGGTAACCTTAACACCTTGAGGGTCCACACTGTAGTGGCCCTGGTAACCTTAACACCTTGAGGGTCCACACTGTAGTGGCCCTGGTAACCTTAACACCTTGAGGGTCCACACTGTAGTGGCCCTGGTAACCTTAACACCTTGAGGGTCCACACTGTAGTGGCCCTGGTAACCTTAACACCTTGAGGGTCCACACTGTAGTGGCCCTGGTAACCTTAACACCTTGAGGGTCCACACTGTAGTGGCCCTGGTAACCTTAACACCTTGAGGGTCCACACTGTAGTGGCCCTGGTAACCTTAACCCTTGAGGGTCCACACTGTAGTGGCCCTGGTAACCTTAACACCTTGAGGGTCCACACTTTAGTGGCCCTGGTAACCTTAACACCTTGAGGGTCCACACTGTAGTGGCCCTGGTAACCTTAACCCTTGAGGGTCCACACTGTAGTGGCCCTGGTAACCTTAACACCTTGAGGGTCCACACTGTAGTGGCCCTGGTAACCTTAACCCCTTGAGGGTCTACACCTCCAGTCTGAAAAGTGTCCACTGGGTCCAGGAATTTAAAAAAAAAATTATTTTTTCTTATGAAATGATTCAGAACCGTTTTCTGGAGGGAATAAAACAAAAGTACGAAATTTGGTAAAATAAACTGACAAAATTACACTATCGCAAATTGTGCCGTGTGAGCAGTATTTATGCATCAGCAATTTTGCCCACTTTGAGGCCTATTTTAGGCTAATTACATTGTTCCAGTAGATCAAATTCTTAGCTATTTCTCTAGTATGTCTTCCATTTTATCAACTGAGCACATGAAACCACTCGGTCAACTATTTAAACTACCTAATGAAATGATCAGAAATTGGTAATTAGGTCAGTTTCACACAAATACGTCAATTTCAGAATAGGACCCAGAATAAACAATGCAGGTATTCTTGATACTATGTTAATATTTCCTCTGTTCATTAGTTAGTTTACCTGGCTATACAATGAATTCCATTTTGCATTATTGTAATAATTGTATAAATAACGTTAGCACATTTGTAAATGCATTAGACTGACTAGTTGGATGTGTATTGGACAAGTGATTCTTTTACTCTGGAATATCAGGAAAAAGCAAATATCTCTGCTACTTTGAGCTCAATTTCTTACTTACTTTTTCTTACTTCCAGTCCTGATACCAATCAAAATTATCTCTATTTCAGTAACATGTCTTCCATTCTGTCAAATGATACCAGGAAACCAAGAATAAAACCATAAAGCTATCTGAAAATACACTACAAATTTGCTATTTTAAACCATAAACCCAGTCACATTTTTTCCCATCATGCACTGCATGAAGCAAAATTTTTTTATATGGTGCATATTCACCACATAGACCCAGTCTCTCAAAATTTACTCATGACAGTTTATCTGAGTGAGCTGAGGTCATGACGTAGTTCTATGGTACTGACCCAGAGTTCAAAACCCTAGAACTGCAGAACTGACCCTCAAGGAGTTAACAGATGACTGCCTCACAGCCATCAAGGAGTTAACAGATGACTGCCTCACAGCCATCAAGGAGTTAACAGATGACTGCCCCACAGCCATCAAGGAGTTAACAGATGACTGCCTCACAGCCATCAAGGAGTTAACAGATGACTGCCCCACAGCCATCAAGGAGTTAACAGATGACTGCCTCACAGCCATCAAGGAGTTAACAGATGACTGCCCCACAGCCATCAAGGAGTTAACAGATGACTGCCCCACAGCCATCAAGGAGTTAACAGATGACTGCCTCACAGCCATCAAGGAGTTAACAGATGACTGCCCCACAGCCATCAAGGAGTTAACAGATGACTGCCTCACAGCCATCAAGGAGTTAACAGATGACTGCCTCACAGCCATCAAGGAGTTAACAGATGACTGCCTCACAGCCATCAAGGAGTTAACAGATGACTGCCCCACAGCCATGTTAACAGATGACTCACAGCCATCAAGGAGTGACTGCCTCACAGCCATCAAGGAGTTAAACAGATGACTGCCCCACAGCCATCAAGGAGTTAACAGATGACTGCCTCACAGCCATCAAGGAGTTTAACAGATGCCCCACAGCCATCAAGGAGTTAACAGATGACTGCCCCACAGCCATCAAGGAGTTAACAGATGACTGCCTCACAGCCATCAAGGAGTTAACAGATGACTGCCTCACAGCCATCAAGGAGTTAACAGATGACTGCCTCACAGCCATCAAGGAGTTAACAGATGACTGCCCCACAGCCATCAAGGAGTTAACAGATGACTGCCTCACAGCCATCACATGATAAAACATAGATAATTCACACACATCTATCCATCAGTATTCACAAAACCATTACCAGCCACTATTTTGTAAACAAGGTAAGATAAAGTTCTTCCTTTTCATTATTATAAACAAGAAAATTGTGTAGTGAAAGTCATAAGTGGCATTAACTGATAAAACAGGTGACACACTCAACTTTGCAGTTGAGTTACATAACCGTCTTCAAACATTTAGAGTAGGGGCAAATTTTCTTAGTTACTTTTTAGCATATTTTATACCATTTTATACCCTAGCTCCTGGCGGGGCCAGGAGCTAGGACTCGACCCCTGCAACCACAAATAGGTGAGTGTGCTACTTTTACTTACATTTAGATGAAACTACACATGCATGCACATGTATGTGTACTACACATGCATGCACATGTATGTGTACTACACATGCATGCACATGTATGTGTACTACACATGCATGCACATGTATGTGTACTACACATGCATGCACATGTATGTGTACTACACATCTATCTCAGTTTTCTAGTATTTTCCTAGTTCTTGCTCTTATTTACTTACTTTTATATCTATGGAAAGTGGAAAAAGAATCCTTCCTCCACAAGTCATGAGCGTCATAAAATGCTGGGAGCAGGGGGCTAATAACCCCTCCTCCTGTATAAATTACTAAATATAAGAAGAAAAACTATAAAATTGGGTTGTTTGAATGTGTATGGATGTAGTGCTGATGCTAAGAAAGAGTTAATTGTTAACATTATAATGAAAAGAAGCTGGATTTCCTGGCTCTAAGAGAAACAAAGTTGAAGGGGGTAGGATGTTTTAGTGAGGAGAAATAAATAGGATTAGGTTAGGTGTATCTGAGAGAGTTCGAGCTAAGGAAGGGGTAACAATAATGTTGAAGGATCAGTTATAGCAGGAAAAGAGGGAATATAAATGTATAAATTCAAGAAGTCTTTCTTATAACACACTGGCCGTATCCCACCAAGGCGGGGTGGCCCAAAAGGAAAAATGAAAGTTTCTCCTTTTACATTTACGCAAGTTATACTTTTGTATCAATCAAATCACATATTACTCGGGTAGATAATTTCCAGTAGATCCTTCATGTGTTAGCCCAAATCACCGACCAGTATGTTTTAAATAAGCGACCCACTGATCAGATCAGATCGACTGGTCTGAACCCTTGACTGGTCCGAACCCTTGACTGGTTTCAAACGGTTTCGTTTGACAATAAAGCAGACTGTAAACGGATGGGGTTGTAGGTGCCCTTATAAACACAAACATTAAATATATATCAGGAACGTGCACGGTAAGCTGTCCAATATACAAAAACAGTTAGAAACAGAAATACAAATAGCTAGAGCTTCATTTAAGGAGGTTATTAATAGAATATTCAAGAGGTTGCTAGTAGAATTGCAGTAAATCAACCATTCAAATCATTATGAAGCTGTGTGTAGTCTGTGGTCAGTCAAACAAACGGGCTTCCACATGGATAAATTGTCATTTGTGTGGAAATTGGTGTCACGCCCCTTGTGCAGATATCCAAGAACTAGCTACAAACAGAGTTAAAACAGGGAAATGTTTTTGGGTATGCCCAAATGAGATAAATCTGTGGACTAAAATCACAAGGGTATTAAAAGAGGACAACATCAAAGCTGCTTTCATAGACAACCTGGAAGCTTTCTACAACAGATGGGAACATAAAAAGTCTGTGCTGAATGGTACTGCCCTTGATACTGGCCATGTAGTCAGAAACTGTAAGGCTGGAGGTGATGTCCTGGTAGTCAATAAATGTGGGGCTGATAGTGCTGTCCTGGGAGACAGTAATGGTGAAGCTGGAGGTGCTGTCCTGGGAGACAGTAATGGTGAAGCTGGAGGTGCTGTCCTGGGAGACAGTAATGGTGAAGCTGGAGGTGCTGTCCTGGGAGACAGTAATGGTGAAGCTGGAGGTGCTGTCCTGGGAGACAGTAATGGTGAAGCTGGAGATGCTGTCCTGGGAGACAGAAATGGTGAAGCTGGAGATTTTGTCCAGGTAGTCGGGAACTATACGCAGGAAAGAATACATATAAATGACCTCATAGGGGACAGGAGCCATAGTAGGGAAACAAGTGTAGTCAAAGATAAGATAAAACCAATATTGCAAACTAGAAATACCGCAGGAAATAGCAAACAAGAGGACTCCACTAGCAATAGTGAGGATATATTACCAAAAACAACTGGTGGGAGCTCCATTGTTGGTGCTAGGGAGGATAGAAGTAAGACAGGGAAACATGCACCAACAGGGAATACAGTCACAGAAACCCAAGGCAAACGGAAACCAAGCCTGTGCACATACTATGCACTTGGTATCTGCTGGCATGGGAAATCTGGAAAAACAGATGGGACGTGCAACTATGACCACCCTAGAAAATGCCATGCCCATATGACAACAGGAAAATGCAAACTCCCTTCCTGTAAGCTTTTTCACCCTGAACTGTGTACCTCTTCAGTACAGGAAAGACTGTGCTATAACTTAAATTGCCAGGCATACCATCTAAAGGGGACAAAAAGATACAAAACATCCAGGCCATGGGAAAACCTGGGTAGCCACAGCCACTCAAGAGGGAGAGGTTTTTTAGTGCCAGGAAGGAAAAAAAACTGGCAGGAAATGGCAGAAATCGTACACCAAATCCAGTCATTCCTGGAGTGGAACCACAGTCGATGGCCTCCACTCCAAACCAACAGATACAGATACTAATGCCGGAAAAAAAATCCCCCCCCAGTACCAACAATACCACCAGCCCGATAACATTCTTCTTTGCAAATATACAGGGTCTAAAGCCAGCAACAAACAACAAAATACCTTTCATCCGTGGACTGCTTGCAGAGGCAAAGGCAATGTTCACGGCTTTCACTGAGACCCACATAAAGGATCACTTGGACAACGAAATATGGATCCCAGGTTACAACCTATACAGATGTGACAGAGTGAACAGGCAAAAGGGGGGGGGGTTGGCCTGTACATTGCAGAGTCACTTATTTGCACAGAACTGCTTAATGCCTCATATGATGTAGTGGAAGTTTTAGCATAGACAAGGATGTCAGCCACAGCACCGTGTCTTCCTTTGCAGATGACACCCGAATCTGCATGACAGTGTCTTCCATTGCAGACACTGCAAGGCTCCAGGGGGACATCAACCAAATCTTTCAGTGGGCTGCGGAAAACAATATGAAGTTCAACGATGAGAAATTTCAATTACTCAGATATGGTAAACATGAGGAAATTAAATCTTCATCAGAGTACAAAACAAATTCTGGCCACAAAATAGAGCGAAACACCAACGTCAAAGACCTGGGAGTGATTATGTCGGAGGATCTCACCTTCAAGGACCATAACATTGTATCAATCGCATCTGCTAGAAAAATGACAGGATGGATAATGAGAACCTTCAAAACTAGGGAGGCCAAGCCCATGATGACACTCTTCAGGTCACTTGTTCTATCTAGGCTGGAATATTGCTGCACTCTAACAGCACCTTTCAAGGCAGGTGAAATTGCCGACCTAGAAAATGTACAGAGAACTTTCACGGTGCGCATAACGGAGATAAAACACCTCAATTACTGGGAGCGCTTGAGGTTTCTAAACCTGTATTCCCTGGAACGCAGGAGGGAGAGATACATGATTATATACACCTGGAAAATCCTAGAGGGACTAGTACCGAACTTGCACACGAAAATCACTCACTACGAAAGCAAAAGACTTGGCAGACGATGCACCATCCCCCCAATGAAAAGCAGGGGTGTCACTAGCACGTTAAGAGACCATACAATAAGTGTCAGGGGCCCGAGACTGTTCAACTGCCTCCCAGCACACATAAGGGGGATTACCAACAGACCCCTGGCAGTCTTCAAGCTGGCACTGGACAAGCACCTAAAGTCAGTTCCTGATCAGCCGGGCTGTGGCTCGTACGTTGGTTTGCGTGCAGCCAGCAGCAACAGCCTGGTTGATCAGGGGCTGATCCACCAGGAGGCCTGGTCACAGACCGGGCCGCGGGGGCGTTGACCCCCGAAACTCTCTCCAGGTAAACTCTAGTAAAGGTCGAGAACCAAAACCTAGTCATTGTGGTAGTCTACAAGCCTCCGGATGCAACATCCCAGCAATTCCAGGAACAGCTGTTAAAAATTGACCACTGTCTGGAAAATCTTCCAGACAGTGCAGTAATAACACCAGGAGGCAGCTCTGATGAAAACTCACACTCACACGAGCTTTTAAATCTCTGCACAAAATTCAATTTAAACCAGCAAATAATAGAGCCTACTAGACTGGAGAATACACTAGATCTCATATTCACTAACAATGATGATCTGATAAGAAATGTCACCATATCAAAAACAATATACTCAGATCACAACATAATTGAGGTTCAGACATGTATGCGTGGAGCCCCAGACCGACATGAGACTAGTCACGAGGGAGCATTCACCAAATTCAACTTCAATAACAAAAACAAAGTGGGACCAAGTAAACCAATTCCTAACCGATATAAGCTGGGAAGATATACTAAGCAACACAGACCCCAACTTATGCCTAGAACAGATTAACTCGGTGGCACTCGATGTTTGCACAAGGCTTATTCCTCTAAGAAAAAGGAGGAGTAGATGTAAAATAGAAAGAGACAGGCGCTCCCTTTACAGGCGACGGAAAAGAATAACAGAGCGGCTAAAAGAGGTCAATATATCTGAAATGCGTAGGGAGACACTGGTCAGAGAAATAGCAGTGAAGATATACCTTGGAAGATAGAACTTTGTATTCTGATTTTCTTATGTACTTTAAGGTATCAAGCATAAATGCAGGCTGAGGTTATTTGTCATGTTTGTGAATAATTCCTCTACTTATTTACCTTGGTGAGGAGTCTGGTCTAGGAAACTGTGGCTCTGGCAAAGACTGAGAGCTGAAGGCTTTGAAGATAAGCATGAAGAACACATTCCACAAGTGAAATTAAAAAAAAAATGAACTATCTGCAGAAGAAATGTTAAGAGGACCTAAGGTTCTAATTTAGAGAGAAGCAGATAAAAGACAAGGATGAGGAGGAACCTGAAGATGAACAGTTAACCCTGCAGGAGTAATTCTGTGCTATTGGTAAAGTAGCCCAACAAGTCTAGAAGCACTCATCTTGAAGAGAATTTATGAGCAAAAAATGATGGCTTATTGTCAGCTGCATAAAGTACTGCAGGGTAAAAATAGACCAGAGATGCATTACAGCATACACATCACAACCAACAACTACTGACAATCCTGCATCCACATGAAGTAGATGGTTATCATTAATTAAAGAAATTAGGCCACATCAGCCCTCTCTATACTCTGACATTTCAAGAAGGCACACTACCACAGAGTAAATTATACTGCAGTAATTTTTATAAGATAAAAAAATTGCAAATTTAGAAGTCTTTTATCTAGAAAACCCTAATTTTGCTCTTAACACTGATTTTCAGGAATGTAGAATGTAACCCTTGTGTTATGAAGGTTTATCGCACTTTTTTCTGAAACCTTTAGTAAAGAACAAACATGCTTAACATGTTGCAGTTAGTGTGATAGTAAGCAGATATGTATATAGAAAGGGAAAGCATATTGGTAGTGGTAATGCTGATTAACCTTAAAGTAGCATAACGTACCAACACATGACCACACAAACACCAGCCTTGCTGCCTCACATACTACTGCCACGTGCTCCTCTACTAACTTTCTGGGTGATGTGACCATACAAACAAATAAGCAAATTAAATGACAATACATAAATAACCCGCACATACGAGAGAGGCACTCATGACGTTTCAGTCTAGCTTGGACCATTTACGAAGTAGCAGTGTGACTTTGTAAATGGTCCAAGTCGGACTGAAACTTCATTGTAAGCTTCTCTATGTGCGGGTTGTGTGTGTTCCAGTCACAGTATTTTGCCTTTTTATTTAAATATGACTAATATGCCTGGCAATGAAGTGACTGATAATATAAGAAACTTTCAAATGTGAGTGAGTATTACTCATGGTATAAGAATGGGCTGCATAAATGCCACCATAAGAACATCTACTGTCAGGTGGACCTGTGTCAACCATGTGGAACTGTTAAGATAAAACCTTAATCCCCAAGCTCTTTTGACTAATACAAATTCATGGATTCAGCACTGCCTCAAACCATGATTCAGAGCACAACACCTTGAAAAACCTCTAATATAATGGACACTTAAATAAACAAAATAACAGTTTTGTATGTGATAGAAGTTATGAACAATTTGGTGCTCTGAAATATCTTTCATCACAGCAACTAGGTTTCATGCAAATTACTATATTTTCACCTGATGGTGGTTTGTACCTCAACAAATGCATCTCAAAATACTTCGTGCTTTGTTGCTATCTCATGACCTCTTTGGCAATTGTTAGCTTTTCTGTTTATAAGTGTTTTCTCTTTCCTTCCATTATTTGGTGTTCCATGCAATGGAGTTTCACAAGATGCATGGGTAATCAAGAACAACTACATGTTAAACATCCATATTCTTGCATTCTGTGGGTCACCCTTGGAGAAAAAGCCAGTGTGGTTTTGATTACATGTATACCTGGAGAGGGGGTTTTGGGGATCTGTGCCCCCATGGCCTAGTCTGTGACCAGGCCTCGCAGTGTATGCATGTTTATTCCTGAAATTTGCACTAAGCATTACTATACAGTAGGGTCCCACTTAATATGGCAGGTTAGGTTCCAGGCTACCGCCAGAAAGTGGATATCACCGCAAAGCAGGACACTTTCCCATTTATAAATTCATATAAATGCCAGATAAGTTCACACTAACATTAAGTTAGCAATAGAACTAGGCATTAAAAAAAAAAAAAAAAAAAAAAGTAAAATATACACTCATTACTTTCCTCAAAATATTTGTAGTCATTGTAGGACGAGAGGCGAGTAGTATTTATTGTAAGAAGTTAGGCGAGATAGGTAAGGTAGTCCACCTGGCAACACCACCCACACATTATACCAAGACATTTAAAGCACCCTAAGAGTTATAAAATGCACACAGTACACTCGTTACTTGCCTTAAAATATTTGTAGTCTTTATGGTCTTATTGTAGGGCGAGAGGAGAATAGTATTTATCTGTAGAAAATCAGGTGTGGGAAGTATGGTATCCTGCCTGGCCACTGACATTTAAAGCGCCCTAGAACAATAAAATGCAAGGAAAATGTCATCCTACATGATGGGAAAAAAAAGTACAGTAGGGCCCCATATATTCGGCACCCTCTTTGGTGTTCCATGTTTTCCTTGGCTTTTTTTTATGCACTTTGATAGTGTAAACACACATTTTAGATAGATTCAGTAATGAAAAAAAATGTTTTTCCACCAGCCAGTGATTTTCACTTACTGCACAGGGTCAGTAATCTAAGACTCATACAAAAGGGGCCTTCCTGTATGTATCTGCAGGAGTATAGTTAAGTTTGTTGTTCTGACTTTAGTAATTATTGTATATTTTAATTTTAAATTTGGAGGCTTTAACATTTTTATAATTCATTCAATTATTGTACCACTGAATATCTTTCTAGTATCTCTTTGGCACTTCTGCATTGGTTCTTTTGCTTCATTTCGGTGTTTATAAGGTAGATTTAGTCTAATAAATTGTTAAACAATCTGATGCTACATTTGGATAAACTTACAAATGGTACCCTGAGTTTCGAACAGGTACCAACTCGAACAGTTATGCAAGTGTATTTTGGGGGTCTGAAATGGACTAATCTAATTCACTGTGAAGGCTTACTCAGCCCTGTAACAACTTCAGACAGTATTACTCAGGCTGGGTCCTCAGGAAAATTAAATGAATAGAAAAAGAAATAATTCAAAGATAAACACTTTATTAAATCAAACATAAAACAATAAAACATGAAAGGTATATCCTATTTGAAAGAAAAATGAAAAATGAAATTAATAAAACATTTGAACTCAACGCTAATATCTACAGGGGTGTCTGGTGTTGGTGACACTGTTGTTGAAATCGTAGCCGTTGCTGATTACGGGTGAGGGAGGGGGGGGGGGTCGCAGGTGTTGGTGACCATCCACTGGCTAGTTCTTCACAGTATACCAGTGAGTAATCTCTCCCGATGACAGGAAAGCAGGTTCTTTACCGTTGCAATGTGGGGTTACGTCCTGCAATTTCATATAGGGGCACAGGTAGTTCAATACAAAATGGGGACGTCTCCAGGACGTTAATCCTTCTGTTCTGCTCGTTGATTGACAGGTGACCCCATCAGTCATCCAAGCTGAAAAGATACAGGTTACCCACTGCTTAAATAATCTCCATGGTAGTGTACATTTACTTCAGAAATTTGAGCATACATACAGAGGTACAAAAAATATAGGCAAGAGCAGCATGCCAAAGCCACTTATATGCATAGCATTACGGGCTGGCTTAAAATTAACTTAAGATTAACTTAGCAATGATGAAATCAGTGATAAAACATTGTAAACAGATTACTATAAAGCATAAGTGAGTATTACAAAGACAGGTCATATGGTTGCATGCATTATTGTACATTCAGTAGAATGGAGTATTGTTAGGTAGTGTATTTAAAAAATAATAAAAAAGTTAAGTTTAACATTTGCGTGATATAATTGTGAGTAACATTTAGGATATACAATTTATATGGTTCAGTTATTCAGTATTTATTTGGTTTTGAGTAAGTGAACTTTGAGAAAAGATTTGAATTTATAAACAGGTAGTGTTTTTTATATTTACAGGTAATGAATTCCAGATTTTAGGGCCTTTTATGTGCATTGAGTTTTTGCATAGTGTGAGATGGACACGAGGAACATCAAAGTGATCTGTGCCTTGTATTATGGTCATGTGTTCTGTTGAGGTTGGCAAGGAGATGTTTGAGGGGAGGGTTAATATCAGAGTTAAGTGTTCTATGTATGTAATAAGTGCAATAAGTATGGATGTTTTGTATGGTGCGTAGGTTGAGTGTTTTGAATATTGGTGGAGTGTGCTGCCTGTAGTGGGAATTTGTTATTTTGACTGCAGCCTTTTGTTGGGTAATTAGTGGTCTGAGATGGTTAATTGTTGAGCCCCATGCACAAATTCCATAGGCGAGATAGGGGTAAATAAGCGAGTCATACAAGGCCAGGAGGGCTGACTGTGGAACATAGTACCGTATCTTCGATAGTATGCCTACAGTCTTGGAAATTTTCTTAGAAATTTGTTGTATATGTGTATGAAATTTGAGTATTGTCAAGGTGGATTCCTAAGAATTTTCCCTCTGTTACCTTTGTGATAGGTGATCCGTTTATCGTTATGTTAAGAGGTACATCTGTAGCTCTGCTACCAAACTGAATGAAGTAGGTTTTGTCAATGTTTAGTGCAAGTTAGTTAGCCCTCATCCAGGTAGATAATTTCTGTAATTCAAAAGATGGGGTGATTATTACAACAGTCAACCTAGAGCAAGACTGAAAGGACTAAGTTTATTACTGGTAAAAAGTGAAGCTTTTAACCAATAAACCCACTAGAATACAAGGCAGGAATGTACTTTATAGTACTGGGGGGAGCTGTGAGTCGAGTGATTTACTGTTTGACCAGAGCCCCACACGTCACCTTTCGGGGGGGGGGTGGGTGGAAGAGGGAGGGGAAGGGATAGTGGGAGCTAGACTGACCCTACGTTAACAAGCAGCCGGCAATCAAACTATCACTTTAGGGGAGGGGGAAGAAAGGCGGGAGCTTGACTTACCCTACCTTAACTAGTAGCCGGCAATGAAACTATCGTTACTATATCTACTCCTATCTATTGAACTTTTCCCTCACATTTACATTATTCCTTATGGGAACAAATTCGTTCGGTATCAGCACTGGAACAGCGTTCTGGAATGACATAAATTCATAACTTTTTTTTTTTTTTATATTTTATTTAAAACCAACAATAGACAATAGACAAAAGGAAAAACCCTAAAGATGACAATATATGAACAAATAACTTGAAAAAACGTTACATTAGATATTGAAACATTAACGAATAACATGTCATTGTTCGCATCGCTGTTGGGCCGTGCGGACGCACTGCGCAGTAGCTCCTACTACACCTGGTTACTGCGCATTTTCACTGTTCAGACATGGCGGAGTACACCGGCAGGAGAATTAATACAGTCTGCATTGAGCTGTTGAAGGGTTCTCTGAGCCCTGATTCGACGAACGTCCTTCTTCCTGCGATTATTAGGGATTTATATGGAATCCCTAATGAGGAGCTGTATGGTGTGGCTCTTAATGGGATGAGACGAGTTTTTGTGAAGTTCCTGAGGACTAGTTACTACAGCAGTGTGGTGGAGGAGTATCAGGAACGCCGAATGTGCCTCAACTCGACGTTGGATGTATGCATGCATGACGTGTCTACTTACTACACGTGGGTACGAGTGAGGAATGTACCCTTTGAGGCAACTAAGTTTAGTATAGTGGAAGTTTTTAGAAAATATGGAGTCATTCATGAAGCTAGAGGAGGGGTATGGCGGGATGGACCATATGAGGGCCTACCGGAAGGGTCATACAACATCAAGATGACCTTGAAGACGCCTATACCTTCGTATGTCATGTTGACGGGTACCAGAAATCAGGTATATGTCTCGTATGTGGGGCAGAGGAGAACGTGTCGTCTTTGTGGCTCTTATGACCATATAGCGGCGCAATGTGTACGTAGAGTTGCCCCAGGGGTGTCAGCCCCGGTAGAGGAGGTCCAGCAAGCGAGTGTGGTGGAGGCGGCGAAGTCTGGGACTCCTCTATGGAGTGAGGAGGTGGAGAAGGAGGGTGAACAGATGGGGACGTGTGTCACTCTCCCGGTGGAGGATGGAGATCCTACTCCAACGCCTGTGGTGGTGGCGGAAGTGGTGGAGTCGACACAGGAGGTGTCCTTGGAGTCAGTGCTCCAGGAATTCTTGGAGGAGGCTTTGGTTGGAGAGGACATGGGTGGACGGACCAGTGAAAAGCAGCAATTGCAAGGGCAGAGTGAGAAGACGGAAGTAGCAGGGAATAATAGAAAGGATACACTTGTAGTGGCAGAGGTGCACAGGGAGGATGTACCTGAGGAAGAGATGGCTGTGGGAGGCAGCTCTAGGAAGCGGCCAGCGGGGTTGACTGAATTAGATGACGTTTTAACACCTGGGCAAAGACCAGGTAAGAAGGCATGGGCAGAGGTGGTTCGCAAATCCCCTACAGGGGGGGGAGTACAGGAAAAATCGGGGGGGGAGAGACAAGGGGGGGTAGGGGGTCTTATTAAAAAATGTAATAAGGAAAGTGTGAGCAGCTTGAAGGGGAGTGTAAGCAAGCCACAGCGGCACAGAGGTAAGCCGCCTTTCCTTGACCATTCAGGTGTTTAACGTTAAATGCTAATGGCCTAAAGACTGAAGTAAAAAGGGTATGGTTGGAGTGGTTCCTCAAAAGGTATGACGTGGATGTTTGTTTCTTACAGGAGCATAACCATAAGTCAGGTAGTGAGTTGCGATTGAGAGGCTATAAGTTGTTTGTAAGCATGGCAATGCTTTTAAAGGGAGGAGTGGCTGTTTTAGTAAAGGAGACCAGTCCATTGCGAGTCATGGGGTGGGAGGAGGGGGGAGGGGGGAGGGTTGTTCGGGTGGATGGGTGGTGGGGGGAGAGCAGGGTATGTTTTGTGGGAGTTTATATGCCAGCGATTGGTAACGTGCGGATAAAAACAGACTTTGTTCGGGATGTATTGTTATACTATCTCAGGGGTTTACCTGCTATCGCGATAATTGGAGGTGATTGGAATTGTGTGATTAGGCATGCAGACGTCATACCTAGGGGGGCGGGGTGCGTGTTGGGTGTCTTACGGGATGCATTGCGTGATGTCGGGGTTGTAGATGTGGTCGGCAGGGGGGGGTTTCAGGTCGAGCACACCTATGTACAGGGGAGTTATGAGGCAAGGTTGGATAGGATTTATGTGAGGCAGGGGATAGGAGTGGAGAGGGTTAGAACAGTAGACGTGGGTTTATCTGACCACAGAGCAGTGTTGGCTGACCTTCGGGTGGATGGCATTCCGAGAATCTTTCAGAGTTATTGGAAATTAAATGTGAGGCTTTTACAGGAGGAAGATCAAGGTTGGTCCTTTCAGACATGGTGGAAAGGGTTTTGGGAGGCTAGGGATGAGGAGGTGGATTTGCTAGATTGGTGGGAGTTGCAGGCAAAGGTGCAGATTGCGGGATTTTTTAAGAAGAGGGGCAGGGAACGGGCACGATGGAGGTTTGGATTGCAGAATTATTTAGAGGGCCAGTTGAATGATTGTTATGGGGGGGGTAGGGAGGGTGTGGGAGGAGTTATGGGGGAACTTAGAAGTCGTTTAGTGGAGATGCATAATGAACGTTTTGATGCACTCAGGGTTAGGGCAGGATTGGAGGATGTACTAAAGGGTGATAGACCAACCGGGTATGTACTCCGAAAATTCAAAGACAGACAGTTGAGGAATACGGTGGCACATATTGTCGTGGAGGGAGGGGAGGGTTATGTGCAGGGACAGGGTCTCTCTGACACAGAGTTTATCAGTAGGTATGCTGATTTTTGGTTTACGGAGAAATGGAAGAGAAGGGGAGGGGTGGTTGGGTTAGAATCATTTAGAGCTATAGGGGTTCAGCAGGGTGTGGGGCAGGGGGATCGGGTTTTGTTGGAGGGAGGCATTACGGGGGCAGAGGTGGGGGAGGTGGTGAATGGGTTGAGTCAGGGGAAGGCACCGGGAATAGATGGGTTATCTAATGATTTTTACAGAGCACATTGGGAGGATCTCAGGGAGTGCCTAGTGGCGGTTTTGAATTATATGATGAAAAGTGGTAGAATGGCGAAAACACAGAGAACTGGGGTTGTTGTTTTGGTGCCAAAGAAGGGGGGAGAGGAGAAGGGTTTGGGAGATTATCGTCCGTTGTCGTTAATGTGTACGGATTACAAAATTTTTGCGAAGGTATTGGGTAACAGATTAAAGAAGGTAATTGGGAGTAGCGTACATGAGGGGCAGTATGGGATACCGGGACGGACTATGAAGAATGGGCACAGTGTGATAAGGGATTTTATAGAGAACTGCCAGGGAGGGGGCGTCCTTGGATTGGATTGGGCTCAGGCCTATGACTGTGTGAAGAGGGACTTTTTGTGGGGTTGTTTGGAGAAATTGGGTTTTGGAGGGGGGGTAGTGAGGTGGGTGCGCACTCTGTATGAGGGGGCTGTCATGAGGGTGCAGGTTAATGGTAAGCTGGGGGGGGAGGTGATGATGGAACAGGGATTAAGGCAGGGTTGCCCGCTGTCGCAGTTGCTCTTTGCATGTGTGCAACATCCTTTCTTTGAGGCTGTGGAGGCAGAATTGCAGGGGGTAGGGGGGGGAGGAATGGGGGGAATAGTAGGTTATGTAGATGACACAACTGTGTTAGTTACGAGTGGGGAGGCTTTAAGAAGGGTGGGTGAGGTGATAAGGAGTTTTGGGAAGCTTTCAGGAATGGCAGTTAATTTAGCAAAGTCTAGGTTATTGGAAGTAGGAACATGGGTTGGGGGGAGATTGGGGGAGGAGATGGGATGGATGATTTGTGACAGAATTAGGGTGTGTGGGATATGGTATATGAAGCAGTTGCAGGAATGTAGGAGGCTTAACTCAGAAACAGTCACGAATAGGGTTATAGGTAAGTTAAAAGGTTTGAGGGTCAGTGAAGTGGCGTTACAGCAGAGGGCGTTGGTAATTAACTCGGTGGTGTATAGTAAGGTCTGGGGTGTGGCGGAGGTGTTCCCTTTGAGGGTGCAGGATATACAGGAAATACAGAGGAGGGTGTTGAGGTTTGTGTGGGGGTTTGGGAGGGCCTGGTTGTCCAAGGATGTGGTCATGACGGAGGTGAAACGGGGGGGTCTAGGATTGTTGGCCTTAGGGCCTAGGGTAATGGCAATATATATCAAGCAGAGGTATCTAAGAGTGGGGGGGGAGAGGGGTGTTAGGGTGGATAGGGTGATGAGGGATGCTAGAAACTGGTGGTGTGGTAGGGATTTGAGAAAGTGTGAAGATGTAATAAGATTCATGTTGACAGTGGGGCAGGTTAAAAGTTTGAAGGTAAACACGGTGGTGGGTGTGGTGTGGGGAAGGGGTGTATTGCAGGGGGTCGCAGTATACCCCATGTATAACTGGAGGGTCATATGGGGGGAGTTCAGGAAGATTAGGATACCAGCACGGGTTAGGGAGATGGTATACCGTTTTCTCATGGGTGTGGTTGCATCTAAGCACATGTTGCATAAGATGGGGTTGGTGAGAGAGGCAACATGTTTATTCTGTGGGGAGGAGGAAACTGCCTATCATGTGGTATATTTTTGTTCATCTTTGGGCGTGGTGAGAGTCTGGATGGCGGGGGTTATTAGGTTGTTGGGGGGGGGGAGTTGGTCTTTTCTTAGGTCTTTGTCGATGGATGTTAGTGGGGTTGAAAGTGACGTGGGGAGGGCTTTGATGTATGTTATGGCAGATTATTTGCACGTTTCTTGGGGTATGAGGCAGATTACAGGGCAGTTGAGGATAAAAGCGTTAGCAGCAAGGTTCTTTAGGACAAGGTGTAGGAATAGATTAATATATGGGGGAAGATGGGAATCAAGTTTTTCGGTAGGTTATCGTAATCTCACTGTAGCACAACTTCTCAGGGAACAGGGGGGGGGGGCAAGGGACGGGTCTCCTTTAATGTGAGGGGGGCGGTGTAAGGTTGTGCTAGTAGTGTGGAAGGTGATGAGAGAGTGAGCTAGTGAGTGCGTACATTCGTGAACTGGTTATGTTCCTGAGGTTTATTTGGATTTGCGTTCAGTACCATGGTTTCATTCAATAACACCTGGAACGTCATACAATTACATTTTTTGGTTTGGGGATATTATTGCACTCATTGTCAAGGATAGGTGGCTTACGCAGCTGTTATGGTGTTTTATGTCAGGCAGTACTAAACATGTACAAAAATGGTACTGCCAGTACTGCCTCTTTATTGATATGAGATGTGTTAAAAAATTAAAATAAAGCAAGGAAACACTGTACGTCAAGAGTACGTTAGTATAGGATGATGCTTGTTTATTTGTAGTTTTAAACACTTTCATGATAAAAAAGTACTTTCCTTTCAAATTGTACTCCTATATAGAAGA
This sequence comes from Cherax quadricarinatus, assembly GCF_038502225.1. Lineage (NCBI taxonomy): Eukaryota > Metazoa > Arthropoda > Malacostraca > Decapoda > Parastacidae > Cherax > Cherax quadricarinatus. The sequence goes on from NW_027199170.1 coordinate 28,002, forward strand.
AGTTTGTAATACTTTTCACACATTCATGTAGTGAATTTACAATGTCAAGGATGTTTAATTTGTGTGTCAGATAGGGATAGGATTTTATGCAAGTTTGATCTTAAGCCAGGATTTAGTTAGTTGTAGAGGAATGTTTCAATATGATAATTCTAGTCTGGGATTATATTTAATACTTATATAAGCTATTTTCTAAACGGAGCCAGCATGTAATGTATTCTCTTATATTTTACGAGTAAACTCCATGTTATGCAATGTAATGACAGTTTGAAGTTCATGGTTGATGCTTTATTATTATTGATATTAAAAATTGTGGGTGTATATCCTTCCGCTTATACAGGTGTGTATAGCAATGTAATGTCCATATTTGTTTGCCTATGTACTTTTATATTTTTGTGATTTGTTTTGTTTTTGCATTACCAACTTCTGGTAAATACTCATGAGGGTTTAATGAGGTGAGGGTATAACCCTAATTGTTAGGATCCTTAAGGTATTTCTTAGAACGGTGCATGTAAATAATTTTTGTCTGCACTGGCTTTATTAATTATTGTAAGAGGAGGAGTTTTGTAGGACATGTTGTTGGATGTGTAGCTGGTGGTAATATGGCTTCAGCTATAGTGTTATTTAAGTACGTGGATTTGATTTGTTTTATAGTATTTAATGGTTAACATGTCTTTGGTTATGTGACGTATGAATAGCATATATGTATATGTGTATTGTGTTTTTTAAATAAAATATAAAAAAAAAAAAATAAAAATAACATGTAGGTGACCCCTGTAGCAGGTTCAATAATATAAATAAAACCATAATCCCTTCGGGTATACACTATTTACATAATATACTGGGACATATTGCCAATGCACTATACAATACAATAAGAAGAATATTATGATAAATATATAAATATATCGGTTACTCACAACCAACACAAATAATCGATAACCGAAAGAACCTACATCACAATCTCATGATAAAACAAAGTACATACTCTTACTCACCTAACTCCCAGTACATAAGTTCCCTACAGTCACACATACTCGCCTTACCACAAGTCTTACGAGTCAGCCACAAAACTAGAATAGCCATAAGCATTCCGCACTCATCTACAGGCTATACACATTATATAATATAGCAATAAAATGCTCAGTACAAACACATAAAACCCCGTTTGCCAGGCCATAGCCGAAAGTTACATCAAGTACTTCAACAAAGAAAGAAGGCAGTAGACTCTGACTTAAGACATCTATAACACATATAACTTCACCACCACATCCACTCGCACAACCACATTTTCCTCAACCACGCATTACACAGATACACACAGTAAACCAGCTGTTGTGCATACCCAACCCCGGAGACAAGCCCGTTCCATCCCCTGAAATTCACTCCCCCCCCCCCTTTCACAACGTTAACAATGCTCTCACACTCATACTACGGTACCCTGCTGAAAAAGCCTGGTCCCAGCGACTTCCATATATTTCCCGATTTTTTTTTTTTTTTTTTTATATTTTATTTAAAACAATACAATACATTAAATAAATAAAAGAACATAGTATCAGTTCTTACCCAAATTATAAATTACATTGTCAAAATACACATAAACATTTAACTTTGTGCTGACACAAACTGTCCCTCATCCCCTATACATTTTTTTTTTTTTTTTTTTTTTTTTTAAATAATTATACATTATACGTGTAAGCAAACATGTTACGAAACCAATCAACATGTAACAACACAATTAAAGTACAACATACGTATACACCATCAAAAAAGAAAAAGAAACTTCACACAGGTGTACCAACAACATATCCAGAGAATCTACTTCAGCACACTTAAACATCTTATGCCAAGTTTTATATACAAAACAATTCTTAAAGGTAAAAACCTCACCACATACCATTAAAACCTATACATCCACCCACCACCTGAGGTACATTTATAAAGTCGTACATATGTGCTCTGGAAGTAAAAGGTACCCCCCCCCCTCATCAAATACCAACAAAACAATGACATACTATAAGAGAGTAGGATACTACTTACTCTAAGTAACAATTATGAAAACTTTGCCTAGCATACAAGGATAATATACTCTATATCTCAACACGGGTGCAAACCACCCAAGACTTCTTCATACACTATATACCCTATAGCAGTATTAATACATAATATACACCGCTGCACACCTGATCCAACTAAGTAATCTGAAATTGCGTATTTACACAAAAGCAAAATACATTTTTATATTACCTTACATATACTCTTATATGTGACTTTAAACATTAAAATAGCAAAGGGAAACCAACAGCGTGTACTTAAAATATATAACACTACCCTGCACATACAGTGTCACCCGACATGTACTATATAATCTTAACCAGGCCGCTGAAACATTATATGTTAGGCCTTGTACATCTCGCATAATATAAAACTGTACCACAGCTATGTAAATTCCAAACCTTCAGATATACAGAAATTATGTCTTACAGAATGCATCCTACAAGAAGGGAAACCCCGGACTTTGTATCACAGCATATTCGATACAGTCATATGGCATACCGTAGTAACACCATTTAGTATGTGCTTTCTATAACATCTTTGAAGACACTCTCACACTAACGAACAGTCATTCTCACACATAAAAACTTTAAGATTCTACCTTTTCTTTCACCTTGTATACACACAATGATGTAGTGCTCCAATACATTACGTACATATACTATCCAAAATCTTCACGACATAAGGGAACACATGTGTAAAAACACCACCTACACCACACTCACTACTCAGGATAAGTATAAATGTATCAGTGCAAATCCAGTCACACACTTTAAAAGCCATCCACACATCTCCGCTCAAGAAACTAGCCCGTCGCTACCCATTTACACTTAAATCCCGTAAATCCTTTAACTTAAAACTCCGGTATCCCTCAGTAAACGCTGTCTCCCACCTTCCCCCATAAACATCCCTATTGCGACACTTAGTTCTATAAATGGTGGCCGCTAACACCTTTATTCTTTCATCCACACCCACCTCCCTCACACCCACCTCCCTCACACCCACCTCCCTCACACCCACCTCCCTCACACCCACCTCCCTCACACCCACCTCCCTCACACCCACCTCCCTCACACCCACCTCCCTCACACCCAACTCACACCCACCTCCCTCACACCCACCTCCCTCACACCCACCTCCCTCACACCCACCTCCCTCACACCCACCTCCCTCACACCCACCTCCCTCACACCCACCTCCCTCATAGCCCAAGACGTATAAATAAAATCAGTGACCACATACGCAACAGCATTCACCACCATCTGACTCATCCCACCTATATCTAAACTTAACACCCTTAACACCTGTAACCCTTCCCCACCCACTAACCTAACTACCCTACCTAACCATACCCTCACAGCTTCTAAACAATTACAAAAATACACCGCATGAAAAATAGTCTCGGAACATCCACACGCTTTGCACTCCCCACCCTCCCTTAGTCTCCTATTAAATAACACAACACCAGACGGCAAGATTCCATGTAGAAACCTAAACATTACCTCCCTTACACCTGGTTTAATACGCAATTGCCGTAAACATTTCCAGATATTCCCCCATGCATACATGGGGTATGCCCCCTCAACTGCCGCCGCCACAGACCCACCCTGCACCCTCTCAAGAATCCTCAATTTGAGGCACTTCGGATCCCTCACCATCATTAAAACCCACAACATGGCCTCACCAATCATTAAATTCCTAACCCCCCACCATCGTTGCATATCCATACGCAGTCTTTCTAGTCCCCCCCTCCTCGCCCCCACCTCCCCCAAATACCCGCGTTTTAGATACACACTCATCATACTTTTTTCTAAAGGTATAAGCCCCAGCCCCCCCTGGCTAACGGGAAGCATCACCACCCCTCTACTTAGTCAGTCACAACCCGATCCCCATATAAATCGGAAAATCCCATGTTGCAACTGTTGCACCTCTCGCCGCCTCAGTGGGTATATTGCCACCACGTGCCATATCTTGCTATACAACAGGACGTTCGTCACAATGACCCTCTGATGCAACGTTAGCTGCGCCGTCCTCAAACCACCCAATCTTTTCAATACCCCATCCACGGTGCGCATCGAATTTACCTCTTGTGCGACCCTATCATTCTTAGCGTACACTATCCCACAAATCAATAGCTGATCCACCACACTCCACCCGCGCCCTACAGTCCCACCTCTATTTACGTTATTGCCTAGGTCCATATACTTAGACTTTGCCACATTAATTTCCATCCCAGTAGCCTCGCCAAACACATCTACCACCTTTCCTACCTTGTGTAAATCCTTCTCATCCCTCACCAATACAGTTGTATCATCCACATAACCCACAATACCCGGCCGACCCTCTCGTTCATTACTAACCCCTCCACTTGCGATACTCCACCTAACTGCCCTATAAAAGGGATCCTGGAGGCACGCAAACAATATTTGCGACAGAGGGCATCCCTGTCACAAACCCCTTCCCATCTGAATGTTAACACCTAGCCTTCCATTAACCTGTACTCTCATAGATGCTCCCTGATACAATGTTTTCGCCCAAGATGTAATTTCCTTCCCGAATCCCTGCCAACGCATGAACCTCCATAACGCATCCCTCTCTACACTATCGTGAGCCACTCTCCAATCCAATGCCAAAACACCCCCACCCCCAGCTCCCTCCTCTGCTTTATAAAACTTCTAATAATTCCATGCCCTTCATACATTGTCCTACCCGGTACCCCATATTGTCCTCTGTTAATTACTTTATCTCTCACGTTTTTTATTCTATTCCCTAATATTCATGCAAAAAACTTATAATCCCCACGCATAAGTGATATTGCTCGGTAATCCTCTACCGTAGTCTGTCCACCTTTCGGAACTAATACCATGACAGTAGTCCTTTGCTGCTCACCCATTTCCCCATCATCCTTCATTACATTGAATAACCTAACTAAAAATCTTCTCAATACTTCCCAATTCCTAAAGTGAAAATCATTAGGCAACCCATCTACACCTGGCGCCTTACCTAAACTTGCACCAGACAAAGTGTGCGAAATCTCACTTTCCGTGATCGGACCTTCTAATGTTACGCTATCTGTACCATCAATCTCACATTACATAAAACCTCCCATTTCCTTTACAGCCTCATCTCGAATACCTACGTTTTGTGTATATGACCTAAACCATGCATCTAGATATCCACTCATACCCTCTGTCGTCACTAATACCTGCCCCTCTCTATACCCTTCCATCCCCACATGAACAGTTAATCCCATCATCTCCGTCGCCACTCTTCTCTTACGCTGTCCCCTCAACAGGCATGCCGAAGGCCGATCACCCCATAGCACCTCTTCCAGCCCACCCAGAACTCGTGCACCATCAAATCGCTCGTTTTGCAAATCTCTAATACCCTCCTTTAAGCCCTCAATGTCGACCACCATATAACTGGCACTCCCTCGTTCATAACAAGCTCACAACTGCCCTTCTAGATAACGTTGATACCCATACTTCAACCTGTTATATTCCCTCCCGCTACGACATAAAAATTCTTAATACGTGTTTTCGCCACAGAGTCCCACCAACTAACCAGATCACTATCCCCAGGCGCCTCCGCCACCAACCCCTCCCACAATTGCACAAAAGACTGTCAGCACTCCTCTTCCTGCAACAACTTCACATTTAACTTCCAATATCCCTTACACCTTCTTGGCAACCCCTCCCAACCTATATCCGCCAAAACACCCCTGTGATCTGAAAATACCACGTCCATCACCCTGCACGCTGTGTACTGCTGCTGCTCTGGGCACGTACAATTGATCCAGCCTAGCAGCATAGCCGCGCCTAATATATGTGTGCTCCACCACCTCACCTCCCCCAATGTCCATCAACCCTACCCTGGATAACAATTCTCCCAATATTCAAACAATCATCCTCCTATCACACGGTCACCTCCTATACCCCCGGCAACCCACGCAAATAATATACTAGAACTTCCCTCACAAATTTATTCTTGATATGTCCATCACCCTCTGCTGGGCCATACACACACACCAACGTCATCTGTATCCGGCCCCATAACCCATCCACACGAATCACCCTCCCCTCCCCCCCTCACAATGCCACACAACCAACGGGCTAGTTTCCTTCACCAGAATGGCTACACCTCCTTTCAACCTGATTGCATGCTCAACATACACATTATATCCATCCACCTTCAACTCATATCCCGGTCTATAATTGTGTTCCTGCAAGAACACTACGTCGACACCATGATGCACCAAATATTCACTAAACCACACACACTTTCTCTGTGACCTCAAGCCATTAATATTCAATGTCAGGCACTTAAAGCCGACAAAGGGGGTTTCCCTCTTGACACTATTACCGACTTGTCACCTGATTGTCTCGTTGCACCCCTTTCCCTCCCCCCCTTCTGAACACACTTACCCAACCCCTGCCCCTGAGTGCCACTGGAACCTCTCTGCATGGCATCTGCCCATGTTTTCTTCTCAGGGCGCTGTGCGGGGGTAAGCACTTCCTCTGAATCAGAATGTGCTGCTGCATGCGTTCCCGTCATACCCTCAGCCTGCATCACATCATCCAGCGCGGTGTCCTGATGAACCTCCACCTCCACCATTTGCACCAACAAGGCATCCCTGTCTCACACCTCAGGCCGAGCTGCCTTCACCACGCCCTCCTCCACAGCAGACCCAAGATCCAGGTCTGTACCCTTCTCCTGACAAAGACTGTCGTTTCCCAAAAATTCACCCAACGCCGATGCTATCGTTGCTTCCGCATCGCTGTCAGTCACTTCCAGCATAACCTCATCCAACACTTGTACGACGTGCAAGGAAGGGGTGTTGTCCCCTTCGTGGCACCTGCCATCTCCATCTCCGCTGCCCTCTCAACCTCCTCACTCCATGACAGACTCTGCTGAGGCA
>NW_027199171.1:0-34953 GCF_038502225.1 Cherax quadricarinatus
CCTTCAGTGGTGTCCCTCAATACCTTTCTAGAGTGATGTCCCTCATTACTCTTATTAGAGTGGTGTCCCTCACTGTCTTACTAAAGTGGTGTCCCTCACTATCTTACTAGAGTGTTGTCCCTCACCACTCTTATTATAGGTGTGTCCCTTACTACTCTTACTAGAGTGGTGTCCCTCACTACTCTTATTAGAGTGGAGTCCCTCACCACTCTTACAAGAGTTGTGCCCCTTACTACTCTTATTAGAGTGGTGTCCCTAACTACTCTTGTTAGAGTGGTGTCCCTCACCACTCTTATTAGAGTGGTGTCCCTCACTGTCCCTCACTACTCTTATTAGAGTGGTGTCCCTCACTACTCTTATTAGAGTGGTGTCCCTCACTACTCTTATTAGAGTGATGTCCCTCACTACTCTTACTAGAGTGGTGTCCCTCACTACCTTATTACAGTGGTGTCCCTCACTACTCTTATTAGAGTGGTGTCCCTCACTACTCTTACTAGAGTGGTGTCCCTCACAACTCTTATTAGAGTGGTGTCCCTCATTTAGAGTGGTGTCCCTCACTACTCTTACTAGAGTGGTGTCCCTCACTACTCTTATTAGAGTGGTGTCCCCCTCACTTATTAGAGTGGTGTCCCTCACTACTTATTAGAGTGGTGTCCCTCACTACTCTTACTAGAGTGGTGTCCCTCACTACTCTTATTAGAGTGGTGTCCCTCACTACTCTTACTAGAGTGGTGTCCCTCACTACTCTTATTAGAGTGGTGTCCCTCACTACTCTTACTAGAGTGGTGTCCCTCACTACTCTTACTAGAGTGGTGTCCCTCACTACTCTTATTAGACTCACTACTCTTACTAGAGTGGTGTCCCTCACTACTCTTACTAGAGTGGTGTCCCTCACTACTCTTACTAGAGTGGTGTCCCTCACTACTCTTATTAGAGTGGTGTCCCTCACTACTCTTACTAGAGTGGTGTCCCTCACTACTCTTATTAGAGTGGTGTCCCTCACTACTCTTACTAGAGTGGTGTCCCTCACTACTCTTATTAGAGTGGTGTCCCTCACTACTCTTACTAGAGTGGTGTCCCTCACTACTCTTACTAGAGTGGTGTCCCTCACTACTCTTACTAGAGTGGTGTCCCTCACCACTCTTATTAGAGTGGTGTCCCTCACTACTCTTACTAGAGTGGTGTCCCTCACTACTCTTATTAGAGTGGAGACCCTCACCACTCTTACAAGAGTTGTGCCCCTTACTACTCTTATTAGAGTGGTGCCCCTAACTACTCTTATTAGAGTGGTGTCCCTCACCACTCTTATTAGAGTGGTGTCCCTCACTACTATTACTAGAGTGGTGTCCCTCACTACTCTTATTAGAGTGGTGTCCCTCACTACTCTTACTAGAGTGGTGTCCCTCACTACCTTACAAGAGTGGTGTCCCTCACTACTCAAACTAGAGTGGTGTGCCCCTCACTACTCTTATTAGAGTGGTGTCCCTCACTACTCTTACTAGAGTGGTGTCCCTCACTACTCTTACTAGAGTGGTGTCCCTCACTACTCTTACTAGAGTGGTGTCCCTCACTACTCTTACTAGAGTGGTGTCCCTCACTACCTTACTAGAGTGGTGTCCCTGACTACTCTTACTAGAGTGGTGTCCCTCACTAATCTTACTTGAGTGGTGTCCCTGATTACTCTTACTAGAGTGGTGTCCCTCACTAATCTTACTTGAGTGGTGTCCCTGACTACCTTACCAGAGAGGTGTCTCGCACTACTTATACTAGAGTGGTGTCCCTCAATACCTTTCTAGAGTGATGTCCCTCATTACTCTTATTAGAGTGGTGTCCCTCACTGTCTTACTAAAGTGGTGTCCCTCACTACTCTTACTAGAGTGGTGTCCCTCACTACTCTTACTAGAGTGGTGTCCCTCACTACCTTACTAGAGTGATGTCCCTCACTACCTTACTAGAGTGGTGTCCCTCACTACTCTTTCTACAGTGGTGTCCCTCACTACCTTACTAGAGTGGTGTCCCTCACTACTCTTACTTGAGTGGTGTCCCTCACTACCTTACTAGAGTCGTGTCCCTGACTACCTTACCAGAGAGGTGTCTCTCACTACTCATACTAGAGTGGTGTCCCTCACTACCTTACTAGAGTGGTGTCCTTCACTACTCTTACAAGAGTTGTGTCCCTCACTACCTTACAAGAGTGGTGTTCCTCAGTATCTTACTAGAGTGGTGTCCCTCACTACTCTTACTAGAATGGTGTCCATCACTACCTTACTAAAGTGGTGTCTCTCTCTACTCTTACTACAGTGGTGTCACTCATTGCCTTAATAGAGTGGTGTCCCCCACTACCTTACCGGAGTGGTGTCCACTACTACCCTTTCCAGAGTGGTGTCCATCGCTACCCTTACTAAAATGGCGTCCCTCACTATAACCTTAATCGAGTTGTGTCCCTCACTATCCTTACAAGAGTGGAGTCCCCCACTAACTTACTTGAGTGGTGTCCCACAGCACCCTGACCGGTGTGGTGTCCCTCGCTACCCTTAGTAGAGTAGTGTGGCCACACTACCTTTACTAGAGAGGTGTCTTTCACTACCATTACTAGTGTGGTGTCGCTTACTACCCTTACTAGAGTGGTGTCCATCATTAACCTTACTAGAGTGGGGTCAATCCCTATCCTTACTAAAGTGGTGTCCCTCGCAGCCCTTACCAGAGTGGTGTCCAAAATTACCCTTACAAGAGTGGTGTCCAAAATTACCCTTACAAGAGGGGTGTCCCACACTACCCTTACTAGAGTGGTGTCCCTCATTACTTTTACAAGAGTGGTGTCCCTAAGTACCCTTACTAGAGTGGTATCCTTTACTACACTTCCTAAAGTGGTGTCCCTAACTACCCTTACTAGAGTTGGGTCTCCACACTAACTTAACTAGAGTGGTGTCCTCCACTAAACTTACTAGAGTGGTGTCCCACACTACCTTGAACAGAGTGGTGTCCCTTGCTACCATTACTGGAGTAGTGACCTTCACCACCCTTACTAGAGTGGTGACCCTCATTACGTTTACTAGAGTGGTGTCCCTCACTACACTTACTAGAGTGGTGTCCCACACTACCTTGACCTGAGTGGTGCCCCTCGCTACCCTTACTAGAGTAGTGACCCTACCCTTACTAGAGTAGTGTTCCCACACTTCCTTTACTAGAGTGGAGTCCCTCACTACCATTACTAGAGTGGTGTCGCTTACTACCCTTACTAGAGTGGTGTCCCTCATTACTTTTACGAGAGTGGTGTCCCTCATTACCCTTACAAGAGTGGTGTCCATTACTACACTTCCTAAAGTGGTGTCGCTTACTACCCTTACTAGAGTGGTGTCCATCACTAACCTGTCTAAAGCGGTGTCAATCGCTACCCTTATTAGAGTGGTGTCTAGTACTACTCTTCCAAGAGTGGTGTCCCTCACTACCCTTACTAGAGAGGTGTCCCCCACTACCCTTACACTACTACTTTTACTAGAGTGGTGTCCCTCAATATCCTTAGTAGAGTGGTGTCCTCCACTAAACTTACTTGAGTGCTGTTACTCACTACCCTTAGTATAGTGGTGTCCCTCACTACCCTTGGAAGAGTGGTGTCTCTCACTATCCTTTCTAGAGTGAGATCGCTCACTACCCATAATAGAGTGGTGTCCCAACACTACCTTTACTAGAGTAGGATCCCTCACTACCCTTACTAGAGTGGTATCCCTCACTACCCTTACTAGAGTAGTGTCCCTCACTACCCGTACTAGAGCGGTGTTCCTCACCACTTTACTAGAGTGGTGTCCCTCACTACCTTTATTAGAGTGGTGTCCCTCATTATCTTACTAGAGTGGAGTCACTGACTACCCTTACCAGAGTGGTGCCCACACCTACCCTTCTAGAGTGGTGTCCCTCAATACCTTTACGAGAGTGGGGTCCGTCACTACACTTACTAGAGTAGTGTAACTCACTACCCTTCCTAGAGTGGTGTCTCTCACTACCCTTACCAGAATGGTGTCTCTCACCACCCTTGTCACAGCGGTGTCCCTCATTAATTTACTAGAGTGGTGTCCATCACTACCCTTACCAGAGAGGAGTCCCTCGCTACCCTTACTAGAGTGGTATCTCTCAGAACCCTTACTGTAGTGGTGTCCCTCACTAATTTTGTCAGAGAGGTGTCCCTCACTACCGTTACAAGAGTGGTGTCCATCACACCCCTGACTAGAGTGGTATCCCTCACTACCCTTCCTAGAGTGGTGTCATTCACTGCCCTTAGCAGAGCGGTGTCCCATACTACCCTTACCAGATAGGTGTCCCTAACTACCCTGACTAGAATGGTGTCCCTCACTACCCTTACAAGAGTGGTGTCCCTCGCTACCCTTACCAGGGAGGTGTCCCTCACTTCCCTTACTAGAGTGGTGTCCCTCACTACCCTTACTAGAGCGGAGTCCCTTACTACAATTAGTAGACTGGTGTCCCCCACTACCCTTACTTGTGTGGTATCCCTTACTACCATTATTATAGTGGTGTCCCCCACTATCCCTACATAAGTGGTGTCCCTCACTTCCCTTACTAGAGTGGTGTCCCTCACTATACTTGCTAGAGTGGTGTCCCTCACTACCCTTACTAGAGTGGTGTCTCTCACTACCCTTACTAGAGTGGTGTTCATCAGTACCCTTCCTAGTGTCTTGTCCCTCAGAACTCTTACTAGAGTGGTGTCCCTCACTACCCTTACTAGAGCGGAGTCCCTTACTACAATTAGTAGACTGGTGTCCCTCACTACCCTTCCTCGAGAGGTGTCCCTCACTACCCTTGCTGGAGTGGTGTCCCTCACTACACTTACCAGAGTGGTGTCCCTCAATACCCTTACTAGAGTGGTGTCCCTCGCTACCCTTACAAGAGTGGAGTGCCTCACTACCCTTTCAAGAGTGGTGTCCCTCACTACCATTAATAGAGTGTTGTCCCTCACTACCCTTACTAGAGTGGTGTCCCTCACTAACCTTACTTTATTAGAGTGGTGTTGAGAGGTGTCCCTCACTACCCTTGCTGGAGTCGTGTCCCTCGCTACACTTACCAGAGTGGTGTCACTCAATACCATTACTAGAGTGTTGTCCAGAACTACTCTTAATATAGTAGTGTCCCGCACTTCCCTAATTTTAGTGGTGCCTCTCGCTGTCCAATCGTGGGTGGTGTCCCACACTACCCTTACTAGAGTGGTGTCCATCAATACACATACTAGAGTAGTGTCTCCACTACCTTTACCAGAGTGCTGTCCCCCACTACTCTTACTAGAGTGGTGTCTTTCGCCTCCCTTACTAGAGTGGAGTCCCTCGCTACCCTTACCAGAGCGGTGTCCCTCACTACCCTTATTAGAGTGGTGTCCCTCACTACCTTTCAAGAGTGGTGTCCCTCACTACCTTTAGCATGGTGGTGTATCTCACTACTCTCAGTAGAGTGGTGTCCTTCACTACCTTTACTAGAGTGGTGTCCCTCACTACCCTTACTACAGTGGTGTCCCTCACTACCCTTACTAGAGTGGTGTCCCTCACTACGTTTACTAGAGTTGTGTCCCTCACTACGTTTACTAGAGTGGTGTCCCTCAATACATTTACTAGAATGGTATCCCTCACTACAATTATTTGAATGGTATTCCCCACTACGCTTAATAGAGTGGTGTCCCCCACTTACCTTACTAGAACAGTGCCCTTATTACCCTTACTAGAGTGTTGTCTCTCACTTCCTTTCCTAGAATCTTGTCCCTCACTACCCTTACTAGAGTGGGGTCCCCTACTAGCCTTATTCGAGTGGTGTCCCTCAATTCCCTTACTAGTACGTGTCCCTCAATACTCTTACTACCTTTATGTCCCTCACTACCCTTAATAGATTGGTGTCCCTCACTACCCTTACTAGAATGGTGTCCCTCACTACACTTACTAGTAGTAATGTTCCAACTACCCTTAATAGTGCGATGTCTCTCAGTACCCTTTCTAGAGTGGTGTCGCTCACTACCCTTACTAGTGCCCTTCAGTAAGTTACTAGAGTGGTGTCCCTCACTTCCCTTACTAAAGTGGTGTCCCCCACTACCCTTACTAGAGTGGTGTCCTTCACCACTCTTACCAGAGAGGTGTCCGTCTCTACCCTTACTAGAGTCTCCTCCCCTACTACCCTTACTAGCTTGGTGTCGCCGACTACCCGTACCAGAGTGGTGTTCCTCAATACCTTTACCAGAGTGGTGTCCCTCAGTACCCTTACGAGGGCGGTGTGCCTCACTACCCTTACTAGTGTGGTGTCCCTGACTTCTCCTGCTGGAGTGGTGTCCATCAATACCCTTACTTAAGTGGTGCACCTCAGTTCCCTTACTAGAGTGGTGTCCCTCAGTACCCTTACTAAGTGGTGTCCGTCACTACACTTAATTTCGTTGTGTCCCTCAGTACCCTTACTAGACTGGTGTCTCTCAGTACCATTACTAGAGTGGTGTCCCTCAGTACACTTACTAGAGTGGTGTCCCTTAGTACCCTTACTAGAATGGTGTCTCTCACTGCTCTTACTAGAGTCGTGTCCCTCAATGCCCTTATTTAAGTGGTGTGCCTCAGTATCCTTACAAGAGTCGTGTCCCTCAGTACCCTTTCTGGAATGGTGTCTCTCACTACCCTTACTAAAGTGGTGTCCCTCACTTGCCTTACTTGAATGGTGTCCCTCACTACCCTTAGATGAATGGTGTCTTCCACTACCCTTATTAGACTGGTGTCCCTAACTAACTTTACTAGGGTGGTGCCCCTCACTAACCTTACTAGATAGGTATCACTCACTACCCTTTCTAGAGTGGAGTTCCTTACTACCCTTACTAGAGTGGTGTCCTCGACTACCCTTACTAGAATGGTGACCTTTACTGCCCTTACTAGAGTGGTGTAACTTACTACCCTTACTAGTGTCCATCAGTACCATTACTAGAGCCGTGTCCCTTACTATCCTTACTAGAGTTTGTCCTCCACTACCCTTCCTTGAATGGTGTCCTTCACTACCCATACTAGAGTGGTGTCCCTCACTATCCTTATCAGAGTAGTGTCTCTCAATACTTTTACTAGTGTGGTGTCCCTCACTACATTTACTAGAGTTGTGTTCCTCACTACCCTTACTAGAGCGTTGTCCCTCACTTCCTTTACTAGAATGGTACATAAGAACATAAGAATGTAGGAACACTGCAGAAGGCCCACCGGCCCATACGAGGCAGGTCCTTATCAAAACGATATCTACCTAAAGCTACTCAAGAAATAACTCGCGTACCCCATGACACCAGCCCCTCCCACTCACATATTTGTCCAGTCTCTTCTTAAAGCTACCCAAGGTCCTAGCCTCTATCACCCCACTGGGAAGACTGTTCCAAGCATCTACAACTCTGTTAGAAAACCAGTACTTGCCTATGTCCTTTCTAAATCTAAATTTATCCAACTTAAATCCATTATTCCTGGTTCTTACCTGGTTCGACACCCTCAGTACTTTATTAATGTCTCCCTTGTTTATGCCCGTCATCCACTTATACACTTCAATGATATCTTCCCTCATTCTACGCCTCTCCAGAGAGTGAGATTAACAAGTTAAGGAAGCCTAGAGAACAAATGGATTTGTCAGTTAAAAATAGGAGAGGAGAGTTATTAAATGGAGAGTTAGAGGTATTGGGAAGATGGAGGGAATATTTTGAGGAATTGTTAAATGTTGATGAAGATAGGGAAGCTGTGATTTCGTGTATAGGGCAAGGAGGAATAACATCTTGTAGGAGTGAGGAAGAGCCAGTTGTGAGTGTGGGGGAAGTTCGTGAGGCAGTAGGTAAAATGAAAGGGGGTAAGGCAGCCGGGATTGATGGGATAAAGATAGAAATGTTAAAAGCAGGTGGGGATATAGTTTTGGAGTGGTTGGTGCAATTATTTAATAAATGTATGGAAGAGGGTAAGGTACCTAGGGATTGGCAGAGAGCATGCATAGTTCCTTTGTATAAAGGCAAAGGGGACAAAAGAGAGTGCAAAAATTATAGGGGGATAAGTCTGTTGAGTATACCTGGTAAAGTGTATGGTAGAGTTATTATTGAAAGAATTAAGAGTAAGACGGAGAATAGGATAGCAGATGAACAAGGAGGCTTTAGGAAAGGTAGGGGGTGTGTGGACCAGGTGCTTACAGTGAAACATATAAGTGAACAGTATTTAGATAAGGCTAAAGAGGTCTTTGTGGCATTTATGGATTTGGAAAAGGCGTATGACAGGGTGGATAGGGGGGCAATGTGGCAGATGTTGCAGGTGTATGGTGTAGGAGGTAGGTTACTGAAAGCAGTGAAGAGTTTTTACGAGGATAGTGAGGCTCAAGTTAGAGTATGTAGGAAAGAGGGAAATTATTTCCCAGTAAAAGTAGGCCTTAGACAAGGATGTGTGATGTCACCGTGGTTGTTTAATATATTTATAGATGGGGTTGTAAGAGAAGTAAATGCGAGGGTCTTGGCAAGAGGCGTGGAGTTAAAAGATAAAGAATCACACACATAAAGTGGGAGTTGTCACAGTTGCTCTTTGCTGATGACACTGTGCTCTTGGGAGATTCTGAAGAGAAGTTGCAGAGATTGGTGGATGAATTTGGTAGGGTGTGCAAAAGAAGAAAATTAAAAGTGAATACAGGAAAGAGTAAGGTTATGAGGATAACAAAAAGATTAGGTGATGAAAGATTGGATATCAGATTGGAGGGAGAGAGTATGGAGGAGGTGAATGTATTCAGATATTTGGGAGTGGACGTGTCAGCGGATGGGTCTATGAAAGATGAGGTGAATCATAGAATTGATGAGGGGAAAAGGGTGAGTGGTGCACTTAGGAGTCTGTGGAGACAAAGAACTTTGTCCTTGGAGGCAAAGAGGGGAATGTATGAGAGTATAGTTTTACCAACGCTCTTATATGGGTGTGAAGCATGGGTGATGAATGTTGCAGCGAGGAGAAGGCTGGAGGCAGTGGAGATGTCATGTCTGAGGGCAATGTGTGGTGTGAATATAATGCAGAGAATTCGTAGTTTGGAAGTTAGGAGGAGGTGCGGGATTACCAAAACTGTTGTCCAGAGGGCTGAGGAAGGGTTGTTGAGGTGGTTCGGACATGTAGTCAGACCAAGACATTAATTTGTTCAAATCGTCCTGGAGTTCATTGATATCCTCCTCAGAGTCACTAGTAATCCCTTCATCAAGGTCATTAATGTAAATTATGAACAAGAGAGGGCCTAAAACTGATCCTTGTGGAACGCCACTAGTGACTAATCCCCATTCAGATTTCACTCCATTAATGGTAACTCTCTGCTTTCTATTGGTAAGCCATGCCTCAATCCATGCTAGAACTTTACCTCCTATACCATGAGCTGCCACTTTTCTTAAGAGTCTCTTGTGAGGTACTCTGTCGAAGGCTTTACTAAAATCCAAATAAACAATATCATATTCCTTATCACTGTCAACTGCCTCAAATGTTCTATTGAAGAACGTCAGTAAGTTTGTCAGGCAGGAACGACCTCTCGTGAATCCATGCTGAGATTCATTTATCAAGTTATGCTCTTCAAGGTGACTTCTGATAATGTCAGCTATAATTGATTCTAATAACTTGCCCACTATAGATGTCAGGCTTATTGGACGGTAATTTGAAGGAGTGGACTTATCCCCTGATTTGAATATAGGAACCACATTAGCCATCTTCCACAACTCTGGCACAACACTGGTAAGGATGGACGCATTGAATACACTCGTTAATGGCTGACTAAGCTCCATCTTGCATTCCTTAAGTACCCTTGAAAACAACTCATCGGGTCCCGGGGACTTATTTTGTTTCAGTTTGTCTATCTGTTTAATAACCATGTCCCTCGTGACAGTAATATTAGTTAACTTAAATTCATCAGGAACTAAATAATTGTTAATTACTGGAATCTCATTTACATCTTCCTGTGTAAAAACTGACAAAAAATAGTCATTAAATAAGGAACACATTTCCAGTTCATTATCCGTCAGCTGTCCATTCCCAGATTTCAGAGGTCCTACTTTTTCCTTCACCTTCGTCCTATACACTTGAAAGAACCCCTTTGGATTAGTCTTTGATTCATTAGCAACTCTAATTTCATAGTCACGTTTAGCCTTTCTAATCGCCTTTTTTACTTCTCTTTTAAGCTGAACATATTGGTCAGTAAGGTTAACCTCTCCTCTTCTGATGCGCCTATAAATTCCCCTTTTCTCCCCTAATAGATGCTTTAGCCTCCTGTTAACCCATTTGGGATCGTTATTATTAGACCTAATTTCTCTCTGGGGAATGTATATACTCTGGGCACTGTGTACATTATTAAGAAAACAATCATAAAAGCAGATCCCTTCATATTCATAAGTATGATTATCGTCAATAAAATCATTAGCTAGATAACCCCAATCAAGATTAGACAGATGTTCCCTAAGTCCATTATAATCGGCAGAACGAAAATCAGGGATTTTTACTGTATTATCATTATTCTTGCATTCCCAATTAATGCTAAAGGTGATGGATTTGTGATCACTTGCGCCAAGCTCTTCAGTGATCTCCAGATTATTCACGAGTGTTTCCTTATTTGACAAGACTAGGTCTAGCAAATTATTACCCCTGGTAGGCTCAGTTACACTCTGTTTCAGAAAACAGTCCTGAACTGTTTCCATGAAGTCACTGGACTCTAGATTACCTGTCAAAGAATTCCAGTCAATTTGACTAAAGTTAAAGTCCCCTACTATGACTATGTTACTGTGTCCAGAAGCCCTAACAATTTCGTCCCAAAGAAGTCTCCCTCTATCGTGATCCAAGCCTGGAGGTCGGTATATTACACCTAGAATTAGTTTTTCTTGACCCTCCACGAACTCTACCCAAACAGACTCTGTTACTGCTCCATCTATTTTTATACCTGTTTTTATGCAACAATTAATATTTTCTCGAACATACAATGCAACTCCTCCCCCCTTCCCATTACATCTATCCACATTGAACAACTTAAATCCCTGAATATTACACTCAGCAGTCATATCCCGACTCTTTAAATCATACCACGTTTCAGTTAATGCAATGATATCAAAGTTCCCAGCACATGCTACCAAACGTAGTTCATTAATTTTATTTCTTGCACTTCGACTGTTAGCATAAAATACCATCATATGTTTTTTCTTCTGCACATTTTTCCTATTCATCTTTGTTTTTACACAATTTCTGAAATTATCATTACCCAGAGTTACTCCATGACAGTTACTATTAAGATTCTTAATATCAGAGCATAAGTCAATATATCCATACTCATTATTAATCATTTCTAAACCCATACCTCTAACTAATCCTAGTTTAAAGTCCTAACAACCCCCTCAACTGAGTTAGCAAGAAAACCCACACCTGCCCTGGATAAGTGAACCCCATCCCTGGCATACATGTCATTTCGGCCATAGAAGTTGTCCCAGTTGTCAATGAATGGTACTGCATTATCCTTACAGTGTTTATCCAGCCAACAATTAATACCAATTGCTCTGGACAACCATTCATTACCAACACCTCTTCTTGGCAAAATGCCACATATAACAGGGCCCCCCCCCCTTCTTCCTAATTATGTCTATAGCTGTCCTGAACTTTCTAACTAAATCCTCACTTCTACGCTTGCCTACATCATTGCCTCCAGCACTGAGGCAAATAATAGGATTGATCCCATTACCGTTCATGATGTTGTCAAGCCGGCTAACAATGTCCTCCATCCCAGCCCCAGGAAAGCATACCCTTTGTCTCCTACTCCTGTCCTTCAAGCAGAATGCCCTATCCATGTATCTAACCTGGCTATCCCCAACAACAACAATATTCTTACCTTCCTTGTTGTCGTTCGTCGTGACGATCCCAGTAGTAGACTCACATTCGTCGGGTAGCACCGAGAATGCGTTGGAGGTTTCCACGGGAGTTTCCACAGCAGTCTCTTTCTTCTTCATCGTTTCTGGCTTTCCATTCGTCTTCTTGATCGTCAACTTCGTCGTCCCCTGCTGTCCAGCCACTGACCACGATCCCTTCTTGACCTGAGGACTCGAAACAGGAGGACTACTACGAATCCTCTTGTTTTCCTCGGTCAATCGCCGTATCTCCATCTTCGCTGCCCTCAATTCTTCCTTAAGTTGCTGGTAAAGTTGCTCGATGGAGGGCATCTTGGTTCAGTCCACGGGAGCAAACAAGACACTTCTTCACAGAGTTAAGTACAGGTCACCACTGAGTTAAGTACAGGTCACCACTCAAACACACATATATTTGTCTTCACAGAGCTAAGTACACGTCACCACTCACAACTCTGTTAGAAAACCAGTACTTACCTATGTCCTTTCTAAATCTAAATTTATCCAACTTAAATCCATTATTCCTGGTTCTTACCTGGTTCGACACCCTCAGTACTTTATTAATGTCTCCCTTGTTTATGCCCGTCATCCACTTATACACTTCACCGGGCCGCGGGGGCGTTGACCCCCAGAACTCTCTCCAGGTAAACACTTCAATGATATCTCCCCTCATTCTACGCCTCTCCAGAGAGTGGAGATTTAAGGCTTTAAGTCTATCTTCATACGGGAGGTTCCTTACACAGTAAATCATTTTAGTCATTCTTCTCTGTATGTTCTCTAATGAGTCTATGTCCATCCTGTAGTAAGGGGACCAAAACTGAGCAGCATAATCTAAATGAGGCCTCACTAGTGATGTATAGAGCTGTAAAATAACTTTTGGACTTCTGTTACTTATACTTCTTGAGATAAATCCAAGTAATCTGTTGGCCTTGTTGCGCACACTAAGGCACTGCTGTCTTGGCTTTAGATTTCTGCTTACCATGACTCCCAAGTCTTTTTCACATTCTGTATGACCAAGCTCTACTTCACCTAGATTATAGCTTCGAGGGTTATTTTCATTACCAAGGGCAAGTACCTTACACTTATCCACATTAAACTTCATCTGCCATTTTTCAGACCAAGACATTAATTTGTGTACTTAGCTCTGTGAAGACCTGTTTGTGTGCTCTCTGTGAATCTGTACCAGGATGCCCTCTCTTGAGCAACTTTACCAGCAGCTGAGAGAAGAGCTCAGAGTTGCTAAGATGGAGATACGGCGATTGACGGAGGAGAACAAGAGGATTCGTAGTAATCCTCCTGTTGTGAGTCCCCAGGTTAAGAGGGGAGCTTGGTCAGTGGCCGGGCAACATGGAACCAAGCTGAAGATCAAGAAAACGGTTGGAGAGGCAGAAACAACGAGAAACCAGAAGACTACCGTGGAAACTTCCAACTCATTCTCGGTGCTACCTGACGAATGTGAGTGTTCTACTGGGAATGCCACAACGAGCACCAAAGAAGCATTGGCAGACGTGAGTGAGACATCCCTAGAAACCCCAACGAAGACCATCGAGAACGTCTTGACGAATTCTACAAGTGGTGTAATGCTACCTGGCGAATGTGAGTCGACTACTCGGAGCATCACGACGGACGACGCCAAGGAAGGTAAAAACATTGTTGTTGTTGGGGATAGCCAGATTAGGTACATGGATAGGGCATTCTGCTTGAAGGATAGGAGTAGGAGGCAGAGAGTGTGTTTTCCTGGGGCTGGGATGAAGGATATTGTTAGCCGTCTGGATGACATCATGAGAGGTAATGGGAGCAATCCTATTATCTGTCTCAGTGCTGGAGGCAACGATGTTGGCAGACGTAGGAGTGAGGACCTGATTAGCAGGTATAGGTCAGCAATAGAGATAATTAGGAGGAAGGGTGGGAAACCTGTCATATGTGGCATTTTGCCAAGGAGAGGAGTTGGAAATGAATGGTTGTCCAGAGCAATTGGTGTCAATTGCTGGCTGGACAAATACTGTAAGGAAAATGCGGTAACATTCATTGACAACTGGGACCTCTTCTATGGCAGAAATGACATGTATGCCAGGGATGGGGTTCACTTATCTAGGTGTGGGGTGGGAGCACTGGCCAACGCAGTGGAGGGAGCTGTTAGGTCTTTAAACTAGGAATAGTTAGTGGTATGGGTTTTGGCGGGAAAACTGTGAAGTCGCAGGGTAGTAATATGAGTACTAGGAGAACTAGTAATAGGCAAAATGAGGTGGATATTGGAAAGCCAGTGGCACTAATTGACAAGGACAGTAATAGGTTTAGTGGAATAACAGAAAGGAGCAGGAAGGGTAAAGAGAGAGGAGGGTCATTAAATATTTATTACACAAATAGTCGCAGTGCTAGGAATAAGATGGACGAGTTGAGACTAGTTGCTAGTGCAGGTAACATAGATGTATTTGCCATTACTGAGACGTGGTTTAATTCAAAAAGTCGGGACATGCCTGCAGAATGTCACATTCAGGGTTTTAAATTGTTCCAAGTAGATAGAAGTATCGGGAAGGGGGGTGGGGTGGCATTGTATGTCCGAGATCGCTTGAACTGTTGCATAAAAACGGGTATTAAGTCTGAAGTAACACATACAGAGTCTGTTTGGATAGAATTTTCAGAGGGGCATGAAAAATTAATTTTAGGTGTGATATACCGTCCCCCAAATTTAGATAGGGACCAGGGGAGACTACTATGGGAGGAAATTGTTAGGGCCACAAGGCACGATAATGTAGTAATTCTAGGAGACTTTAACTTTAGTCATATTGATTGGAATTTCTTGACTGGGAATTTAGAATCATACGACTTCTTAGAAGTAGTTCAGGATTGTTTTTTGAAGCAGTTTGTGACAGAACCTACAAGGGGTAATAACCTGCTTGACTTAGTTCTGGCAAACAATGAATCCCTTGTTAATAATTTAGAAGTTTCAGAGGAACTGGGTGCTAGCGACCACAAATCAATTACATTTAGAATTGAATGGAAGTATGATAGTAGGGATAACTCAGTAACAGTCCCAGATTTTCGCTTAGCAGATTACGATGGGCTTAGAGAACACTTATCATCTGTTGACTGGGGTAACGAAGAGAGCTATCAATATGACAGTTTTCTGAACACAATACATGCTGCTCAAAGAACGTTTATCCCTTATAAGGAAATTAGATCAAATAGAAATGACCCAAAATGGATGAATAATAGGCTGAAATATCTACTAGGGCATAAGAAAGGAATTTATAGGCGTATCAAAAGAGGCGAGGGTCATCTTATGAATCAGTATATTGACATTAAGAGGGACATTAAAAAGGGGATAAGAAAAGCTAAAAGGGACTATGAAATTAAAGTTGCTAGGGATTCTAAAACTAACCCAAAAAGTTTTTTCCAGGTATATAGAACAAAAGTCAGAGATAAGATAGGTCCCCTTAAAAATAACTATGGGCATCTTACTGACAAAGAGAATGAAATGTGCTCGATTTTAAATAATTATTTTCTCTCGGTTTTTACACAGGAAGACACTAATAATATTCCGGTAATTAATTTTTATAGTGGATCAGAAGAAGATAAATTATGTAACATCACAGTCACTAGTGAAATGGTTGTGAAGCAGATAGACCGACTGAAGCAAAATAAGTCACCGGGTCCTGATGAGGTTTTTTCAAGGGTTCTTAAGGAATGCAAAATGGAAGTCTGTGAACCATTAACTAATATTTTTAATTTATCTCTTCAAACAGGTGTAGTGTCTGATATGTGGAAGATGGCTAATGTAATTCCTATTTTTAAAACAGGGGACAAGTCGTTACCGTCAAATTACCGCCCAATAAGCCTGACCTCAATTGTAGGCAAATTACTAGAGTCAATTATAGCTGAGATTATAAGAAGCCATCTCGATAAGCATAGCTTGATTAATGATACTCAGCATGGATTCACAAGAGGCCGGTCTTGTCTAACTAATTTATTAACTTTCTTCAGTAAAGCTTTTGAGGCTGTTGACCACGATAAAGAATTTGATATTATTTACTTAGATTTTAGTAAGGCATTTGATAGAGTTCCGCACCAAAGACTGTTGAAGAAAGTAGCAGCTCATGGCATTGGGGGAAGGGTGCTCTCGTGGATCGAATCATGGCTCACAGACAGGAAGCAGAGAGTGTCCATAAATGGGGTTAAATCCGAGTGGGGATCAGTAACAAGTGGCGTTCCACAGGGATCAGTCTTGGGCCCGTTGTTGTTTATAATATATATCAATGATCTTGATGAAGGAATTACTAGTGATATGAGCAAATTCGCCGATGACACGAAGATAGGTAGGATAATTGATTCAAACGTAGATGTTAGGGAACTTCAGGAGGATTTAGACAAACTCTACTCTTGGTCAGAAAAGTGGCAGATGCAGTTCAATGTAGATAAATGCAAGGTTCTGAAGCTCGGGAGTGTCCATAACCCTAGCACTTATAAGTTAAATAATGTAGAACTTAGCCATACAGATTGCGAAAAGGACTTGGGGGTTATGGTAAGCAGCAACCTTAAACCAAGACAGCAAGATGTGGAAAAAGACACTTATGTACAGTTCAGGACATTTATTAAAGGAAACGTTTCGCCACGAGTGGCTTCTTCAGTCCTAATACAGAGAAAACTAAGAAAACACACATATATATAGTGGTGGGAGTCAGGTGAGGTGAAGCGTGGGTAGAGGTGGTAGTAGTAGTAGTAGTAGTAGTAATGGAACTAAGGAGGTGAGGTTAGAGAGGGACCTGCTGGCATCAAGTAACACCAGTTCCCAGGATGGGTAATATCCTCTTGCTTAGTAATTTTGAAATACTGTAACTACCGGATTTTTGCTTTATAGTGTTACTGACAGAAATTAGTGCAGCTTCAATGCATTTTCTCCGTCTTAAGTCGTCTTCTTTAATAACTAGTTTAGCTTCATTGAATTTCATGAGGTGTCCAACATCGTCTCTATGTTGAACACATGCGTTTTTGCGGTCATCATTTCTGCAAGCATTTTTGTGTTCTGCTATTCTAATGTCCAGAGTTCTGGCTGTTTCCCCTACATATACTTTGTCACACCCCCCACATGGTATAGTGTAGATTCCTGCACTTGTGCCAGAATCATGCTTGGGTTTTTGTATCAGGTTCCTAATAGTAGTTGAAGAGCTGGTAGATATTTTAGCCAGTTTTCTGTCAAACATTTTTGAAACATTAGTGGCAACGTTGCTGACCGGTAAAACGATGTAACTTGGAGGCTTTTCTTCAATTTGATAGGTGTTGGTCTTGCTGAGGATACGTGTTGCACGTTTCCTGCAGTCACGTATGAAGTGTAGGGGAAAGTGTAGTGAACTAAAAGAGTTGGTGATGTATGTACATTCTTCTTCGAGGAACTGCGGACTGGAAATTCTGTAGGCTCTCAGAAAGAAGCCAATAACTACCCCTCTTTTAGTTCTTGTGTCATGGTGAGAGAAGAAATGTAGAAGATCATTCTTGTAGGTAAGTTTGATTTCCCCTGTGCGTAAGAGAACGTCGAGAAAAGGTAATTGGTTATCCTTCTCCTCCTCTAGTGTAAATTTAATAGTAGGTTCCAGAGTGTTCATACGTGACTGCAGGAAACGTGCAGCACGTATCCTAAGCAAGACCAACACCTATCAAATTGAAGAAAAGCCTCCAAGTTACATCGTTTTACCGGTCAGCAACGTTGCCACTAATGTTTCAAAAATGTTTGACAGAAAACTGGCTAAAATATCTACCAGCTCTTCAACTACTATTAGGAACCTGATACAAAAACCCAAGCATGATTCTGGCACAAGTGCAGGAATCTACACTATACCATGTGGGGGGTGTGACAAAGTATATGTAGGGGAAACAGCCAGAACTCTGGACATTAGAATAGCAGAACACAAAAATGCTTGCAGAAATGATGACCGCAAAAACGCATGTGTTCAACATAGAGACGATGTTGGACACCTCATGAAATTCAATGAAGCTAAACTAGTTATTAAAGAAGACGACTTAAGACGGAGAAAATGCATTGAAGCTGCACTAATTTCTGTCAGTAACACTATAAAGCAAAAATCCGGTAGTTACAGTATTTCAAAATTACTAAGCAAGAGGATATTACCCATCCTGGGAACTGGTGTTACTTGATGCCAGCAGGTCCCTCTCTAACCTCACCTCCTTAGTTCCATTACTACTACTACTACTATTACCACCTCTACCCACGCTTCACCTCACCTGACTCCCACCACTATATATATGTGTGTTTTCTTAGTTTTCTCTGTATTAGGACTGAAGAAGCCACTCGTGGCGAAACGTTTCCTTTAATAAATGTCCTGAACTGTACATAAGTGTCTTTTTCCACATCTTGTCGGTATCACCATACCATTTCCTCATTGAAACTACGGCTCTCAAGAAAACTTTCCTCTCTCTGTCAACACAGCAAATGGAAAGATATTGGTAGAGCTGACATCATCAATAACCTTTCTTCTTATGTTCTCAGTGATACAGAATCCGAAGCACTCAGCTTAGGTCTCAAGTTTGCTACTGGCATACGGAAGCCTAAATGCGAGTTAGACACAGTGATCAAAAACCATTTCTTCGGTGACTCTGAGTTTAACAAAGGTTTCATACAAGGACTTATTGCAGCTGCAGTTTCTGAACCTAGTCGTCCAGTCATTCCTCGTCGCTACATCCAGGCACTCAAACACTTAGCTACCAATAATGATATTCTCATCACCACAGCGGACAAAGGAGGAGGAGTGGTCATCCTCAACAGTACAGACTACGTTAGTAAGATGCAAGATTTATTGAACGACGCCAACACATACGTTTCCATCCCCGAACATGCATGGAGGAAAGAAACAGATTCTTTTCTCAGTAAGACCCGCAGTATACTCAGGAAATCAGAAGAAGGTAAAAAGCTCTTGCGCCTCATCCCTACCAACCCCAAGTCAGCTAGACTTTATGGTTTACCAAAGACCCACAAACCAAATGTGCCTATGAGACCCATTACATCTGGTATCGGCAGCGCCCCTCACAGTCTAGCAGGAGTTTTGGCGAAATATTTGTCAAAGCTCCTGGGTACAATCAGTCAGGCTCATCTAAAGCATTCGGGTGACCTCCTTAACCGTATCAGGGATCTCGACATGAGTGATAAGAAGCTTGCAAGTTTTGACGTGACTGCCTTATTCACCAATGTCCCAGTTGATCAAGCCATTGATCTTCTTCGCAGGGTGATTAAAGATGATACAGAGTTACCTGTACCCCGCCAAGATTTTGTGAGCCTTGTCGAACTTTGTGTTCGTTATAACTGTTTTAGGTTCGAGGACAAGAAGTACAAACAACTCTTCGGACTAGCCATGGGATCCCCCCTTAGTGCAGTTCTTGCCAATTTATATATGGAGGACCTGGAATCAAGAAGGATCCTCAATAACATCCCTCGTTCAGTTACTTGGATGCGGTACGTAGATGATATTTTGGTCATTGTACCCAAAAATCTTGACGTACAGGGCATCCTCAACACCATCAACACTCTGGAACCTACTATTAAATTTACTCTAGAGGAGGAGAAGGACAACCAGTTACCTTTTCTCGACGTTCTCTTACGCACAGGGGAAAGCAAACTTTCTTTTAAAGTCTACCGGAAGCCTACCTACAAGAATGATCTTCTACATTTCTTCTCTCACCATGACACAAGAACTAAAAGAGGGGTAGTTATTGGCTTCTTTCTGAGAGCCTACAGAATTTCCAGTCCGCAGTTCCTCGAAGAAGAATGTACATACATCACCAACTCTTTTAGTTCACTACACTTTCCCCTACACTTCATACGTGACTGCAGGAAACGTGCAACACGTATCCTCAGCAAGACCAACACCTATCAAATTGAAGAAAAGCCTCCAAGTTACATCGTTTTACCGGTCAGCAACGTTGCCACTAATGTTTCAAAAATGTTTGACAGAAAACTGGCTAAAATATCTACCAGCTCTTCAACTACTATTAGGAACCTGATACAAAAACCCAAGCATGATTCTGGCACAAGTGCAGGAATCTACACTATACCATGTGGGGGGTGTGACAAAGTATATGTAGGGGAAACAGCCAGAACTCTGGACATTAGGATAGCAGAACACAAAAATGCTTGCAGAAATGATGACCGCAAAAACGCATGTGTTCAACATAGAGACGATGTTGGACACCTCATGAAATTCAATGAAGCTAAACTAGTTATTAAAGAAGACGACTTAAGACGGAGAAAATGCATTGAAGCTGCACTAATTTCTGTCAGTAACACTATAAAGCAAAAATCCGGTAGTTACAGTATTTCAAAATTACTAAGCAAGAGGATATTACCCATCCTGGGAACTGGTGTTACTTGATGCCAGCAGGTCCCTCTCTAACCTCACCTCCTTAGTTCCATTACTACTACTACTACTACTACTACCACCTCTACCCACGCTTCACCTCACCTGACTCCCACCACTATATATATGTGTGTTTTCTTAGTTTTCTCTGTATTAGGACTGAAGAAGCCACTCGTGGCGAAACGTTTCCTTTAATAAATGTCCTGAACTGTACATAAGTGTCTTTTTCCACATCTTGTCGGTATCACCATACCATTTATTAGGGGGAAGGGTGGGAAACCTGTCATATGTGGCATTTTGCCAAGGAGAGGAGTTGGAAATGAATGGTTGTCCAGAGCAATTGGTGTCAATTGCTGGCTGGACAAATACTGTAAGGAAAATGCGGTAACATTCATTGACAACTGGGACCTCTTCTATGGCAGAAATGACATGTATGCCAGGGATGGGGTTCACTTATCTAGGTGTGGGGTGGGAGCACTGGCCAACGCAGTGGAGGGAGCTGTTAGGTCTTTAAACTAGGAATAGTTAGTGGTATGGGTTTTTGCGGGAAAACTGTGAAGTCGCAGGGTAGTAATATGAGTACTAGGAGAACTAGTAATAGGCAAAATGAGGTGGATATTGGAAAGCCAGTGGCACTAATTGACAAGGACAGTAATAGGTTTAGTGGAATAACAGAAAGGAGCAGGAAGGGTAAAGAGAGAGGAGGGTCATTAAATATTTATTACACAAATAGTCGCAGTGCTAGGAATAAGATGGACGAGTTGAGACTAGTTGCTAGTGCAGGTAACATAGATGTATTTGCCATTACTGAGACGTGGTTTAATTCAAAAAGTCGGGACATGCCTGCAGAATGTCACATTCAGGGTTTTAAATTGTTCCAAGTAGATAGAAGTATCGGGAAGGGGGGTGGGGTGGCATTGTATGTCCGAGATCGCTTGAACTGTTGCATAAAAACGGGTATTAAGTCTGAAGTAACACATACAGAGTCTGTTTGGATAGAATTTTCAGAGGGGCATGAAAAATTAATTTTAGGTGTGATATACCGTCCCCCAAATTTAGATAGGGACCAGGGGAGACTACTATGGGAGGAAATTGTTAGGGCCACAAGGCACGATAATGTAGTAATTCTAGGAGACTTTAACTTTAGTCATATTGATTGGAATTTCTTGACTGGGAATTTAGAATCATACGACTTCTTAGAAGTAGTTCAGGATTGTTTTTTGAAGCAGTTTGTGACAGAACCTACAAGGGGTAATAACCTGCTTGACTTAGTTCTGGCAAACAATGAATCCCTTGTTAATAATTTAGAAGTTTCAGAGGAACTGGGTGCTAGCGACCACAAATCAATTACATTTAGAATTGAATGGAAGTATGATAGTAGGGATAACTCAGTAACAGTCCCAGATTTTCGCTTAGCAGATTACGATGGGCTTAGAGAACACTTATCATCTGTTGACTGGGGTAACGAAGAGAGCTATCAATATGACAGTTTTCTGAACACAATACATGCTGCTCAAAGAACGTTTATCCCTTATAAAGAAATTAGATCAAATAGAAATGACCCAAAATGGATGAATAATAGGCTGAAATATCTACTAGGGCATAAGAAAGGAATTTATAGGCGTATCAAAAGAGGCGAGGGTCATCTTATGAATCAGTATATTGACATTAAGAGGGACATTAAAAAGGGGATAAGAAAAGCTAAAAGGGACTATGAAATTAAAGTTGCTAGGGATTCTAAAACTAACCCAAAAAGTTTTTTCCAGGTATATAGAACAAAAGTCAGAGATAAGATAGGTCCCCTTAAAAATAACTATGGGCATCTTACTGACAAAGAGAATGAAATGTGCTCGATTTTAAATAATTATTTTCTCTCGGTTTTTACACAGGAAGACACTAATAATATTCCGGTAATTAATTTTTATAGTGGATCAGAAGAAGATAAATTATGTAACATCACAGTCACTAGTGAAATGGTTGTGAAGCAGATAGACCGACTGAAGCAAAATAAGTCACCGGGTCCTGATGAGGTTTTTTCAAGGGTTCTAAAGGAATGCAAAATGGAAGTCTGTGAACCATTAACTAATATTTTTAATTTATCTCTTCAAACAGGTGTAGTGTCTGATATGTGGAAGATGGCTAATGTAATTCCTATTTTTAAAACAGGGGACAAGTCGTTACCGTCAAATTACCGCCCAATAAGCCTGACCTCAATTGTAGGCAAATTACTAGAGTCAATTATAGCTGAAATTATAAGAAGCCATCTCGATAAGCATAGCTTGATTAATGATACTCAGCATGGATTCACAAGAGGCCGGTCTTGTCTAACTAATTTATTAACTTTCTTCAGTAAAGCTTTTGAGGCTGTTGACCACGATAAAGAATTTGATATTATTTACTTAGATTTTAGTAAGGCATTTGATAGAGTTCCGCACCAAAGACTGTTGAAGAAAGTAGCAGCTCATGGCATTGGGGGAAGGGTGCTCTCGTGGATCGAATCATGGCTCACAGACAGGAAGCAGAGAGTGTCCATAAATGGGGTTAAATCCGAGTGGGGATCAGTAACAAGTGGCGTTCCACAGGGATCAGTCTTGGGCCCGTTGTTGTTTATAATATATATCAATGATCTTGATGAAGGAATTACTAGTGATATGAGCAAATTCGCCGATGACACGAAGATAGGTAGGATAATTGATTCAAACGTAGATGTTAGGGAACTTCAGGAGGATTTAGACAAACTCTACTCTTGGTCAGAAAAGTGGCAGATGCAGTTCAATGTAGATAAATGCAAGGTTCTGAAGCTCGGGAGTGTCCATAACCCTAGCACTTATAAGTTAAATAATGTAGAACTTAGCCATACAGATTGCGAAAAGGACTTGGGGGTTATGGTAAGCAGCAACCTTAAACCAAGACAGCAATGCCTAAGCGTACGTAATAAGGCAAATAGATTACTGGGATTTATATCAAGAAGTGTAAGCAACAGAAGTCCAGAGGTCATACTGCAGCTTTATACATCATTAGTAAGGCCTCACCTAGATTATGCAGCTCAATTCTGGTCTCCATATTACAGAATGGACATAAATTCGTTAGAAAACATTCAGCGTAGGATGACTAAATTAATACATAGCATTAGAAATCTTCCTTATGAAGAAAGATTGAAGACTCTTAAGTTACATTCACTTGTTAGACGAAGAATGAGGGGAGACCTGATCGAAGTGTATAAGTGGAAGATAGGTATTAATAAAGGGGATATTAACAAGGTCTTGAGGATATCTCTCCAAGAGAGAACCCGCAGTAATGGATTTAAATTAGATAAGTTTAGATTTGGTCTGTACTCGACTGAAGAAGCCTACTGTGTAGGCGAAACGTTTCGAAATAAAGATACCTAACTGTTGCATATGTGTCTTACCTAACAAGACTAGGACAAGCAAATTATTACCCTTGGGAGGCTCTGTTACACACTGCTTCAGAAAACAGTCTTGAACTGTTTCCATAACGTCACTGGACTCCAGATTACCGGTCAAAGAATTTCAGTCTATTTGAGTAAAGTTAAAATCCCCTACAATCACTATGTTATTGTGTCTAGAAGCCCTAAGAATTTCGTCCGAAAGAAGTCTCCCTCTATCGTGATCAAAACCTGGAGGTCGGTATATTACACCTTAGAATTAGCTTTTCTTGACCTTCTACAAACTCTACCCAAACAGATTATGTTGCTGATCCATCTATTTTTATACCTGTTTTTATGCAACAGTTAATATTTTCTCGAAGATGTAATGCAACTCCTCCCCCCTTCCCACAACATCTATCCTCATTGGTAGTGAGGGACACAGTGGTGTCCCTCAGTATCCTTACTAGAGTGGTGCCCCTCAGTACCCTTGCTAGAAGTAGTGTCCCTCACTTCTCTTACTAGAGTGGTGTTCCTCACTCCCCTTACTAGAACGGTGTCCCTCACAACCCTTTCTAGAGTGGTGTCTCCCACTACCTTTACTAGAGTGGTGTCCCTAACTAACCTTACTAGGGTGGTGTCCCTGACTACCCTTACTAGAGTGGTGTCACTCACTTCCCTTAACAGAGTGGTGTTCCTCACTACCCTTACTAGAGTGGTGTCCCTCACTTCCCTTAATAGAGTGGTGTCCCTCACTAACCTTACTAGAGTGGTGTGTCTCAATACCTTTACTAGAGTGGTTTCCCTTATTACCCTTACTAAAGTGGTGTCCCTTACTACTCTTAATAGAGTCGTGTCCTCCACTACCCTTACTAGAATGGTGTCCCACACTACCCTTACTAGAGTGATGTCCCTCACTATCCTTACCTGCGTCCCTCACTACCCTTACCTGCGTCCCTCACTACCCTTACTAGAGTGGTGTCCCATACTACCCTTACTAGAGTGGTGTCCTCCACTACTTTTAATAGTATGGTGCCCCTCACTATTCTTAATAGAGTGGTGTCCCTCACTACCCTTACTAGAATGGTGTCTCTCAGCAGGCTTACTGGAGTGGTGTCCATCACTACCGTTACTAGAGAAGTGTCTCTCACAACCCTTACTAGAGTGGTGTCCCTCACTCCCCTTACTATAGAAGTGTCTCTCATTGCCCTTATTCGAGTGGTGTCCCTTACTTCCCCTACTAGAGTGGTGTCCCTCTCTAACCTTACTTGAGTGGTGTCCCTCAGTACCCTTACTAGAATGGTGTCTCTCACTACCATTTCTTGAGTTATGTCCCTCAACACCCTTAAGTGGTGTCGCTCAGTACCCTTACTAGAGTGGGGTCCCTCAGTATCCTTATTGCAGCAGGGTGTGCCTTACTACCCTTACTATAATGGTGTCTCTCAGTAACCTTACCAGAGTGGTGTCCATTACTACCCTTACTAGAGTGATGTCCCTCTCTACCCTTATTAGAGTGGTGTCCTCACTACCCTTACTAGAGTGGTGTACCTCACTACCCTTACTAGAGTCGTGTCCCAAAATTCCCTTACTGGAGTGGTGTATCTCAATGCCCTGTCTAGAGTGGTGTTACTCGCCACCCTTACTAGAGTGGTGTACCTCACTACCCTTACTAGTGTGGTGCCTCCACTACCCTTGCTAGATCGGTGTCCCCAATTACCCTTATTAAAGTGGTGTCCCCCACTACCCTTATTAGAGTGTTGTCCCTCACTTCTCTTACTAGAGTTGTGTCACTTTCTAACCTTACTAGAGTGGTGTCCCTCACTACATTTACTAGAGAGGTATCACTCACTACCCTTACTAGAGTGGAGTTCCTTACTACCCTTACTAGAGTGGTGTCCTCCACTACCCTCACTAGAATGGTGACCTTTACTACACTTACTAGAGTGGTGTCCCTCACTGCCCTTACTAGTGTCCATCAGTACCATTACTAGAGTGGTGACCCTTATTACACTTACCAGAGTGGTGTCCTGCACTACCCTTACTAGAATGGTATCCTTCACTACCCTTACTAGAGTGGTGTCCCTCACTACCCTTAGTAGAGTGGCGTCCCTAACTTCCCTTTCTAGAGTGGTGTCCCTCACTAACCTTACTAGAGTGGTGTCCCTCACTACCCTTACTAGAGTGGTGTCCCTCACTTCCCTTACTAGAGTGGTGGTCCCCCCTACCCTTACTAGAGTGGTGTCCCTCACATTCCTTACTAGTGTGGTGTCCCTCACTACGCTCACTAGAGTGATGTCCCTCACTATCCATACTAGAGTGGTATCCCTCACTACCCTTAGTAGATTGGCGTCCCTAACTTCCCTTACTATAGTGGTGTCCCTCACTAACCTTACTAGAGTTGTGTCCCTCACTACCCTTACTAAAGTGGTGTCCCTTACTACCCTTACTAAAGTGGTGTCCCTCACTACGTTTACTAGAGTGGTGTCCCTCACTAACCTTACTAGAGTGGTGTCCCTCACTACCCTTACTAGAGTGGTGTCCCTCACTACCCTTACTAAAGTGGTGTCCCTACCCACTACCCTTACTACAGCGGTGTCCCTCACTACCCTTACTAGAGTGATGTCCCTCACTACCCTTACTAGAGTGGTGTCTCTCACTACCCTTACAATAGTGGTGTCCCTCACTTCCTTACTAGTGGTGAGTGGTGTCCCTCACTACCCTTACTAGAGTGGTGTCCCTCACTACCCTTACTAGAGTGGTGTCCCTCACTACCCTTACAAGAGTGGTGCCCCCACTACCCTTACTAGAGTGGTGTCCCTCACTACCCTTACTAGAGTGGTGTCCCTCACTACCCTTAGTAGAGTGGTGCCCCTCACTACCCTTACTAGAGTCGTGTCCCTCACTACCCTAACTAGAGTGGTGTCCCTCACTACCCTTACGAGAGTCGTGTCCCTCACTACCCTAACTAGAGTGGTGTCCCTCACTGCCCTTACTAGGGTGGTGTCCCTAACTACCCTTACTAGAGTGGTGCATATCACTACCCTTACTAGAGTGGTGTCCCTCACTACCCTTACTAGAGTGGTGTCCCTCACTACCCTTACTAGAGTGGTGTCCCTCACTACCCTTACTAGAGTGGTGTCCCTCACTACCCTTACTAGAGTGGTGTCCCTCACTACCCTTACTAGAGTGGTGTCCCTCACTACCCTTACTAGAGTGGTGTCCCTCACTACCCTTACTAGAGTGGTGTCCCTCACTACCCTTACCAGAGTGGTGTCCCCCACTACCCTTACCAGAGTTGTGTCCCTGACTACCCTTACTAGAGTGGTGTCCTTGACTACCCTTACTAGAGTGGTGTCCCTCAATAGCCTTACTTAAGTGGTGTCCCTCAGTATTCTTACTAGAGTGGTGTCCCTCAGTACCCTTACCAGAGTGCTGTCCCTCACTACCCTTACTAGAGTGGTGTCCCTCACTACCCTTACAGAGTGGTGTTGCTCACTACCCTTACTAGAGTGGTGTCCCTCACTACCCTTACTAGAGTGGTGTCCACACTACCCTTACTAGAGCGGTGTCCCCAACTACCCTAACCAGAGTGGTGTCCCCCACTACCCTTACCAGAGTTGTGTCCCTGACTACCCTTACTAGAGTGGTGTCCTTGACTACCCTTACTAGAGTGGTGTCCCTCACTACCCTTACTAGAGTGGTGTCCCTCACTACCCTTACTAGAGTGGTGTCCCTCACTACCCTTACTAGAGTGGTGTCCCTCACTACCCTTACTAGAGTGGTGTCCCTCACTACCCTTACTAGAGTGGTGTCCCTCACTACCCTTACTAGAGTGGTGTCCCTCACTACCCTTACTAGAGTGGTGTCCCTCACTACCCTTACTAGAGTGGTGTCCCTCACTACCCTTACTAGAGTGGTGTCCCTCACTACCCTTACTAGAGTGGTGTCCCTCACTACCCTTACTAGAGTGGTGTCCCTCACTACCCTTACTAGAGTGGTGTCCCTCACTACCCTTACTAGAGTGGTGTCCCTCACTACCCTTACTAGAGAGGCGTCCGTCACTACCCTTACTAGAGTCTCGCCCTTTACTGCCCTTACAAGCGTGGTGTCCCTGACTACCCTTTCCAGACTTGTGTCCCTCACTACCATTACCAGAGTAGTGTCCCCCACTACCCTTAGTAGAGTGGTGTCCCTAAGTACCCTTACTAGAGTGGTGTCCCTCACTCCCCTTACTATAGAAGTGTCTCTCATTGCCCTTATTCGAGTGGTGTCCCTTACTTCCCCTACTAGAGTGGTGTCCCTCTCTAACCTTACTTGAGTGGTGTCCCTCACTACCCTTACTAGAGTGGTGTCCCTCACTACCCTTACTAGAGTGGTGTCCCTCACTACCCTTACTAGAGTGGTGTCCCTCACTACCCTTACTAGAGTGGTGTCTCTCACTACCCTTACTGGAGTGGTGTCCCCCACTACCCTTACTAGAGTCTTGTCCCCCACTACCCTTATTAAAGTGGTGCCCCCACTACCCTTACTAGAGTGGTGTCCCTCGCTACAATTACTAGAGTGGTGTCCCTCACTACCCTTACTAGAGTTGTGCCCCCCACTACCCTTCCTAGAGTGGTGTCCCTCACTACCCTTACTAGAGTGGTGTCCCTCACTACCCTTACTAGAGTGGAGCCCACTCACTAAGTGGTGTTACCCTAGAGTGGTGTCCCTCACTACCCTTACTAGAGTGGTGTCCCTCAGTACCCTTACTAGAGTGGTGTCCCTCACTACCCTTACCAGAGTGCTGTCCCTCACTACCCTTACTAGTGTCGTTCGGTACCCTTACTAGAGTGGTGTCCCTTACTACCCTTACTAGAGTGGTGTCCCTCAGTACCCTAACTATAGTGGTGTCTCTCACAACCCTTACTAGAGTGGTGTCCCTCACTACCCTTACTAGAGTGGTGTCCCTCACTACTCTTATCAGAGCGATGTCACTCACTGCTCGTACTAGAATAGTGTCCCTGACTACCCTTACTGGAGTGGTGTCCCTCACTACGCTTACTAGAATGGTGTCCCTCACTACCCTTAATAGAGTGGTGTTCCTCACTTCACTTACTAGTGTGGTGTCCCTCACTACACTTACTAGAGTGGTGTCCCTCACTACCCTTACTAGAGTGGTGTCCCTCACTACCCTTACTAGAGTGGTGTCCATCACTACCCTTACTAGAGTGGTGTCTCTCACTATCCTTATCAGAGTAGTGTCCCTCAATACTTTTACTAGAGTGGTGTCGCTCACTACCCTTACTAGAGTGGTGTCCCTCACTTCACTTACTAGTGTGGTGTCCCTCACTACACTTACTAGAGTGATATCCCTCACTACTCTTACAAGAGTGGTGTCCCTCATTTCCGTTACTAGAATGGCGTCCCTCACTACCCTTACTAGAGTGGTGTCCCTCACTACACTTACTAGAGTGGTGTCCCTCACTACCCTTACTAGAGTGGTGTCCCTCAGTACCCTTACTAGAGTGGTGTCCCTCACTACCCTTACTAGAGTGGTGTCGCTCACTGACCTTACTAGGTGGTGTCACTACCCTACTAGACTTAACCCTTACTAGAGTGGTGTCCCTCACTGTAGTGGTGTCCTTCACTACTTACTGGAGTGGTGTCCCTCACTACCCTTACTAGAGTGGTGTCCCTCACTACCCTTACTAGAGTGGTGTCCCTCATTACCCTTACTAGAGTGGTGTCTCTCACTACCCTTAATAGAGTGGTGTCCCTCACTACCCTTACTAGAGTGGTGTCCCTGACTACCCTTACTAGAGTGGTGTCCCTCACTACCCTTACTAGAGTGGTGTCCCTCACTACCCTTACTAGAGTGGTGTCCCTCACTACCCTTACTAGAGTGGTGTCCCTCACTACCCTTACTAGAGTGGTGTCCCTCACTACCCTTACTAGAGTGGTGTCCCTCACTACCCTTACTAGAGTGGTGTCCCTCACTTCCCTTACTAGAGTTGTGTCCCTTACTAGAGTGGTGTCCCTCACTTCCCTTACTAGAGTGGTGTCCCCTCACTACCCTTACTAGAGTGGTGTCCCTCACTTCCCTTACTAGAGTGGTGTCCCTCACTTCCCTTACTAGAGTGGTGTCCCTCACTACCCTTACTAGAGTGGTGTCCCTCACTTCCCTTACTAGAGTGGTGTCCCTCACTACCCTTACTAGAGTGGTGTCCCTCACTACCCTTACTAGAGTGGTGTCCCTCACTACCCTTACTAGAGTGGTGTCCCTCACTACCCTTACTAGAGTGGTGTCCCTCACTACCCTTACTAGAGTGGTGTCCCTCACTACCCTTACTAGAGTGGTGTCCCTCACTACCCTTACTAGAGTGGTGTCCCTCACTACCCTTACTAGAGTGGTGTCCCTCACTACCCTTACTAGAGTGGTGTCCCTCACTACCCTTACTAGAGTGGTGTCCCTCACTACCCTTACTAGAGTGGTGTCCCTCACTACCCTTACTAGAGTGGTGTCCCTCACTACCCTTACTAGAGTGGTGTCCCTCACTACCCTTACTAGAGTGGTGTCCCTCACTACCCTTACTAGAATGGTGTCCCTCACTACCCTTACTAGAGTGGTGTCCCTCACTACCCTTACTAGAGTGGTGTCCCTCACTACCCTTACTAGAGTGGTGTCTCTCACTGCCCTTAGTTGAGTGGTGTCCCTCACTACCCTTACTAGTGTGGTGTCCCTCACTACCCTTTCTAGAGTGGTGTCCCTCACTACCCTTAATAGAGTGTTGACCCTCACTACCCTTACTAGAGTGGCGTCCCTCACTACCCTTACTAGAGTGGTGTCCCTCACTACCCTTACTAGAGTGGTGTCCCTCACTACCCTTACTAGAGTGGTGTCCCTCACTACCCTTACTATAGTGGTGTCTCTCAGTACGCTTACTAGAGTAGTGTCCCTCACTACCCTTACTAGAGTGGTGTCCCTCAGTATCCTTATTGTAGTGGTGTCCCCAACTATCCTAACTAGAGTGGTGTCCCTCAGTACCCTAACTATAGTGGCGTCTCTCACAACCCTTACTAGAGTGGTGTCCCTCACTACCCTTACTAGAGAGGTGTCCATCACTACCCTTATTAGAGTGGTGTCAATTACTACCATTAGTAGAATGGTGTCTGTCACTGCCCTTACTTGTGTGGTGTCCCTCACTACCCTTACTAGAGTGGTGTCCCTCACTACCCTTACTAGAGTGGTGTCCCTCACTACCCTTACTAGAGTGGTGTCCCTCACTACCCTTACTAGAGTGGTGTCCCTCACTACCCTTACTAGAGTGGTGTCCCTCACTACCCTTACTAGAGTGGTGTCCCTCACTACCCTTACTAGAGTGGTGTCCCTCACTACCCTTACTAGAGTGGTGTCCCTCACTACCCTTACTAGAGTGGTGTCCTTCACTACCCTCACTAGAGTGACGTCCCTCACTACCCTTACTAGAGTGGTGTCCCTTACTTCATTTACTACAAAGGTGTCCCTCACTGCCCTTACTTTAGTGGTATCCTTCACGACCCTTAATAGAGTGGTGTCCCTCACTACTCTTACCCTTACTAGAGTGGTGTCCCTTACTACCCTTACTACAGCGGTGTCCATCACTACCCTTACTAGAGTGGTGTCCCTCATTACCCTTACTAGAGTGGTCTCCCTCAGCATTCTTATTGGAGTGGTGTCCCTCACTACCCTTACTAGAGTGGTGTCCCCCTTTACACTTATTATAGTGGTGTCTCTCAGTACGCTTCCTAGAGTGATGTCCCTCACTATCCTTACTAGAGTGGTGTCCCTCACTACCCTTACTGGAGTGGTGTCCCTCTCTACCCTTACTAGAGTGGTGCCCCTCACTACCCTTACTAGAGTGGTGTCCCTCACTACCCTTACAGAGTGGTGTTGCTCACTACCCTTACTGGAGTGGTGTGCCTCACTTCCCTTACTAGAGTGGTGTCCCTCAGTACCCTTAATAGAGTGTTGTCCCTCACTACCCTTTCTTGAGTGGTGTTCCCCACTACCCTTACTAGAGTGGCGTCCCTCTCTACCGTTACTAGTGTGAAGAACTATACCTCGGTGGATGAATTTTATTATTAGTCTGGCATGACTTAGTGGTTAGATAGCTGATTTTGGCAGTTGTTGAATTTTGCTTATTACTGTGACGCTCTGCTAGCTTACGTTGTGTTCTCAAGATTTTAAGCTTTTAACAGTAACATTGTGTTGGTTTCGTTATTTTGAGCTACACATTCAGATGTTTGTTTGTCATATGTTACTAGCTAGTACCAAAGGCTCTCTCTTTTTTATTTTTTAGTTGTTTTTCATGTATCTGTTAGATTATCTAGAAATAATGCTTGTACTGTAAACGTTACTTTGACACCTGAATGGAAAAGCCACGTGAGATTTCTCTGTTTTGAGAAAACTTTATTAAGATTAAATTAAGCTTTTGGCAACTAAAATATACAGGATTTTTTGTCACAAAATTTAAATGTAAAATGGCAAAAAATTATATGTAGCAAAATGTAAGAAAAAAAAAATAATTCTGAATAAAATATACTGGTGAATCTTCTGATTATATCTCTGGATGTATTTACCACTGTCACTGCTTGGAGATCATTAAGGCTTCGTTTCACTTGTATATAGTAAATGTGTAATACATTAATATCTAAATTGTGGATTAAAGTAACTTCTCTGTGTATGTGCAATGATATACATATCTGTATATATGAAACATGTTCCTATATATAAACACCTGTACTGTTATTGTCTTGCTCTTAAGATCACTAAACACTTGTAGGGAGTAATATGGAAAGTTGTTATACACGTTCAGCACAGATGCAATAACATATTCCATCTACTGTTTACAGACTGTCTGCCAGAGAGAAAGTGGAGTAGACGGTGGGAAGGATCCCATGTGGAGATGACAGTGTGGCTCACAGAAGAAAGTGTAATGACTGACCCTGAGCAGTCACTCTTGACCTTCACTATGGAACCAATTGGCTCATCACGTCCCTATGACTATGACGTCCTCTATATCAACCGCCGCCAAGTGAAAATAGTTCGTGTCAGGAATGGTCGCCTGGTCTGGAATGTATTGTCTCTGTTACAACCTCTGCCTGTTGGCTGGGCAACATTTAACCTATCATCAACATCGCTCACAGAGTTGTGGCTCCTACCACATACGCACCTTGTATCCTTCACCAATGATGTCACCATTGCTAGTCTCAATATAGATGGGAGCAATATCACTGTCGGTTGTCATCACAGTAAGTATTTTGATTTAGTTCCCTGGGTTTAAAGCCTATCGACATTACTCGAGTTATAGAAGCTGCACATCATGTGTTCTCTAACAGTCAATGATATTTCAGCCTTTGAAAAAGATATTAATTAAATTCTGAGCCTATGCACAAATAACTTTAATTATAAATTAATTTTTTAAATATGTGTATTTTTTTGGCAAATAATTAAATTACAGCATCTTACATAGAGCATCAGATTGTGTCGAACGTTAAAAGACCTTTAAAGTATTTTAAAATAACTTGACATCATTGAGAAATCGTAAAGAAGTGAGCAAAAATTTACTAAAAATAAGGACACATGTGCAACACATGAAACACTGAGTTACGGTACATTTTCGCTCCCCTTGAGTTTTGTCAAGTTATTGTCTTGAGAAAGATTGTGGAGAAAAAAAACGATACTGCAATTAAATGTCTCATTAATAGCACATGTGTCGTCTTAGTCAACAATTTGTCGGTAATTCTACAAATATTATTACAATAAAGATGTGAAGAAAATACCATACTTGCCAGTGTGTGCCTGGAAAACAGTGCCATAGAGAGCAAATTATCCCAATTCTCTAGATTTTCTCCCTTCTTCTCCCTTTACTGTTTTCCCTTGTAAAGCTGTTCTTAAAGCCCATAAAGCAACATTAAAATTAGTGTTTTTTTTTTAAGAAAGCACCTCAGTGAACAGATATTACCGAACTCGCTTCTTCAGAACAGGTTGGTTAATTTGTCTTGGTCGCTGTTTGACCAACTGCACAGGTTAGTTCTTACCAAGAATATTAGTCTGCTAAAACATGAGAGGAAAACGATATTGACTGAAGCGAGAAAACCAAAACAAATGTTCTTCAACTGTCACTGGAGCGGCAAGGTCATATATTAGATTACATATATATAGGAAGGGGCGGGGGTAGAATAGTGAGACGGAAAACTGAATATTTACATGCTGGAAAATAAACCTTTCGGGAGTGGAACTTATCCTGGACCCGGCTGCTTAAAGCTCCCGCTTCACACACGGAGGGCCCGGGTTCGATTCCTGGCGGGTGGAAACATTTCGACGTGTTTCCTTACACCTGTTGACCTGTTCACCTAGCAGCAAATAGGTACCTGGTGATAGTAGACTGGTGAGGGTCGCATCCTGGGGGAAAAGATTGAGGACCTCAATGGAAACTAATTAGACACTCCTGGATGAAGCACTGACTTTCTTAGGTTATCCTGGGTGGATAACCCTCCTGGAACAGATGATTGCTGATGTTATGAATGAAAAGAAGTTGGATGTCCTGGCCCTAAGCGAAACAAAGCTGAAGGGGGTAGGAGAGTTTCAGTGGGGGGAAATAAATGGGATTAAATCTGGAGTATCTGAGAGAGTTAGAGCAAAGGAAGGGGTAGCAGTAATGTTAAATGATCAGTTATGGAAGGAGAAAAGAGAATATGAATGTGTAAATTCAAGAATTATGTGGATTAAAGTAAAGGTTGGATGCGAGAAGTGGGTCATAATAAGCGTGTATGCACCTGGAGAAGAGAGGAATGCAGAGGAGAGAGAGAGATTTTGGGAGATGTTAAGTGAATGTATAGGAGCCTTTGAACCAAGTGAGAGAGTAATTGTGGTAGGGGACTTGAATGCTAAAGTAGGAGAAACTTTTAGAGAGGGTGTGGTAGGTAAGTTTGGGGTGCCAGGTGTAAATGATAATGGGAGCCCTTTGATTGAACTTTGTATAGAAAGGGGTTTAGTTATAGGTAATACATATTTTAAGAAAAAGAGGATAAATAAGTATACACGATATGATGTAGGGCGAAATGACAGTAGTTTGTTGGATTATGTATTGGTAGATAAAAGACTGTTGAGTAGACTTCAGGATGTACATGTTTATAGAGGGGCCACAGATATATCAGATCACTTTCTAGTTGTAGCTACACTGAGAGTAAAAGGTAGATGGGATACAAGGAGAATAGAAGCATCAGGGAAGAGAGAGGTAAAGGTTTATAAACTAAAAGAGGAGGCAGTTAGGGTAAGATATAAACAGCTATTGGAGGATAGATGGGCTAAT
>NW_027199172.1:5000-34952 GCF_038502225.1 Cherax quadricarinatus
CTATCCGAGTTTTCCTCCTGCGCCGCAACCATGTCATCCTTATAAATAATACCACAAATCTTTAAAGACACCGCCCATTCTTTAACAACATTACATCTCCCCCCCCACACACCCCACCCAAGAACCCAACCCCATGCACCTTGACTTCGCACTATTTACCTGCATACCCGTGGCACTTCCAAATAATTGCACAACCTCGTCCAACACTCCCATTGACATCCCTTCACGAATGAGAACAGTGGTGTCGTCAACATATCCAATTAAACCCGGCCAGGCCCTCCCACCCCCCACACTTCCCTCACATGGCGTACATAAGCTGCGGTCAACCATTCTATAAAAGGGGTCCCGTACATCAAAACGTTTTGGAGTTATTACGAGGACATCGTCCACGTAACGTAACCAAGTGACGCTTGAAGGGATGATGTTGGCGAAGTGTTCGGACTCTAGGTGTTCCATGTATAAGTTGGCTAGGACGGCACTTATTGGGGACCCCATTCCCATGCCAGTGACTACAACACTAAAATGATGGACCTTTTGAATGATCAATCTACATACGAACCCATCAGCACTCAACAGTGGGAGACGCTCACCAAAGACTTTCTATACAAAACCAGACAAGTACTCAAACGCACTAGAGAAGGGAAGAAACTTCTGTACTTGTTACCAAGCAACCCTAAACCAGCACACATGTATGGTTTACCCAAGACCCATAAACACAATATTCCTCTCAGACCAATCACGTCAGGAATAGGCAGTGCTCCACACAAACTAGCCGGAGTTCTTGCCAAACATCTTTCCTGCCTTCTGGGGACCATCAGCCCCGCTCATCTTAAACACTCAGGCGACCTTCTCAACCGCATCCGTAACCTCTCCATCCGTAACAAGAAACTAAGCAGTTTGGATGTGACTTCCCTCTTCACAAAAGTACCTACCAAAAAAGCCATCGAAGTTCTACGACGTAAAGTCAACCAGGACCTTAATCTTCCTTTACCTCCCGGAGATTTTGTTGACTTGATTGAACTCTGTGTTAACTTCAACTGTTTTTCCTTCAATAACAAGCTCTACAAACAAACCTACGGCATGGGAATGGGGTCCCCAATAAGTGCCGTCCTAGCCAACTTATACATGGAACACCTAGAGTCCGAACACTTCGCCAACATCATCCCTTCAAGCGTCACTTGGTTACGTTACGTGGACGATGTCCTCGTAATAACTCCAAAACGTTTTGATGTACGGGATCTTCAGGCAAGGCTCAACGCAGTTGAACCAGCGATTCAGTTTACACTAGAAGAAGAGTCCAATGACAAGCTACCTTTCCTCGACGTCCTCATTCACAAAGTAGACAACAACCTAAGATTTCAAGTTTATCGGAAACCCACCAATAAAAATGATCTCACACACTTCTATTCCAGTCAAGATACCAAGACCAAAAGAGGCATCATCATCGGGTTTTTCCTAAGAGCATACCGAATTTGTAGTCCTGAGTTTCTCGACGAGGAATGTACTTACATTCACCAAACATTCACTGAGTTACAATTTCCTTCTCTTTTTTCATCAAAGACTGCAAGAAAAGAGCTCTTCAGATCATCAATTCT
This sequence comes from Cherax quadricarinatus, assembly GCF_038502225.1. Taxonomy (NCBI): domain Eukaryota; kingdom Metazoa; phylum Arthropoda; class Malacostraca; order Decapoda; family Parastacidae; genus Cherax; species Cherax quadricarinatus. The sequence goes on from NW_027199172.1 coordinate 6,596, forward strand.
CCACGCACCAACACCGCTCCCAACAAAGTTATAATTCTTCCCAACAGCCAGGTTGCACTAAACGTCTCAAAAGTACTTTCACAAGCTAACACCAGAGTCGCCATCGCTTCTACCACTTCAGTAAAGGATCTAACCAGGACAATACCCAAGCACCACGAACCAGTCAATGCAGGAGTTTACACTATACCCTGTGGAGGCTGTGACAAGATCTACGTAGGTGAAACAGCAAGAAACCTCGACACCCGCCTCAATGAACACATATACGCATGTAGGAACGACAACTTAAACAACGCCTGTGTACAACACCGAAATTCCACCAATCATCTTATGAAATTCAGAGACGCCCAATTAGTGATAAAAGAAACTAATTTCCGCACACGCAAGTGCCTTGAATCAGCACTGATCGCTGTTTCGAATACAATTAAACAAAACAACGGCAGCTTCACCATCTCCGAAGTCTTAGCAAGAATCCTCCTGAAAACAGTAAACCCTGCCATCACATAGTCTCTCCTGTTATACTACACAAAGCACAGAGAGTGAACACTGAAACAAGCTGCCTCATTCCAGTTTATATTTGTCCAACCTATTTTTATGTTACCCAAGTAATAGCTTTTATATCCTTTTACTCATGTACGAATTAATTGCTCTACCATATTGTATTACTTTTGTCACTACCACTACTACTACTACTACCACTAGTGAACATCGAAATGGTACCTCACTAGTATTCACCTCACTCTGAGCCTTTATATACCCTCTGTGTCCATGTATTGTTTGTAATGGCTTGATAAAGCTCCTGGAGAGCGAAACGTTGCCACAATAAATGTCACATTAGTTGCACTTGTGTCCTTTTACTTTACATCTCCGTTACCTCTAAACATGGGATAGCTGTCACTGCCTGCCTTTGCTTTTGATGCCGCAAAACACATGCTGACGGCTTGTCGCCCCAAAGCACTTCTTCCACCCCTGCCTGCACCCTTACAGCTTGAAACCTTTCATTTTGCAACACCCTCAACCTCCCCTTTATTTCAGCAATTTCATCCATAGGAAAATTATTCCCCCCCACCCCCCGCCCATAGCAACCTCTTAACCTATCCTCTAAATAGTTAGCCAGTCCATATTTTAAATTATTAATACGTTTTCCTTCTCTCACATACAACTTTCTAATCCTTTCCTTTGCAACACTATCCCACCATGTCACAATGTCATCCACTCCCTGTTCTTCCACATTAAGCTCCCTCCATAGGACTGAAAATCCCTCCAACCCCTCCTGATCACCTAACACACTTATATTTAATTTCCAATAACTTCTATATATGTCCGCGAGCGTCTCCCACCCAACCTCCACCACCACTGCCCTATGATTTGACATTGTAGCCTCAACAGTACTGAAAGATTCCACATCCACTCCCTGAGAAAGGTACACTATCTAGTCTCGCAGCATATCCACTCCTAACAAACGTATATTCAGTCTCCCACACCGCCCCCCCCCCCCGAAGGCATCACGTAACCTAACATCCCTTAATAAATCCCTAAGAGCCACGGAGATATATCCAGCCCCTTTTGGGTCCACATCAGTCACCCTGATTACACTACTCCAGTCCCCACCAACTATTGCCACCTCTGGCAGTGCACTTAAGAAAAACACAAGATCCTCACACACAAGATCATTCTTTACCTTAATGTTATTTTCTGCCGGCGCATACACACTCACAAAAGACACACGCTTACCCATCCACCACACATTCACACGCAACACCCTCCCTCCCCCTCCTCCCTCGCTTCTCTGCAAAACAAACGGGCTCGTCTCCCTTATTAAAATTCCCACACCACCTTTTAGACGGGGAGATAGCAGGGTAACTACTCGAAATCCTGCCACCTCCAACACCCTACCCTCTTTTAAATTGTGCTCCTGCAGGAACACAACATCCACTCTAGATTTATTCAGCAAATTACAAAACCAATCTCTCTTCATACCGCTACATAACCCATTAACATTTACAGACATACACTTAAGGCCTATTAAAGTTTCCACCCCTGCTTCCTCTCATCACTCTTTACAACTCCAGAGCTGGAATTTAAGTTTGACACCTTCAGAGTGCTCTCTTTTCCTCCCCCCTTCTTCCAGTGCCTCCTATCATGGCTACCACCACCTACACCACTACCTTCACACTTCACCTCAGTCTGTTTCCCAGGCCTTTGTGCAGGCGTAAGGACGTCATCAGAATCTGACGTAGCCGCTCTCTTTCTCGTGACCGTCATGTTACACATGTCTTGGTCAGATGTTGCCTCTGGATGAACCTCCACCTCTACCTGAGAATGGTTTAATGATTCAACGGATGACTCCAAACCACCATCACATCCCAAATTACCATGTCTCCGACTTTCTGGAAGCGACGGCTCTCCGATGACACCACGCTCAGATGTAACGTCCCTCTCTGGCGGTGACAAAGTCTTCAACACCCCCACCAATTCTTCCTCAATCTCCAGAACCTTCTCCTGTAATTGCTGCTCCTCCTTATCCACAGGAGACGATACCTGATCAGGCAGCTGGGGGAGGGACTCCAACTCACCGCCAGTCCTGTGTGCCCGATCCACTATCTCGCTCCACAAAACACCACGCTCTCCATCCGATGTTTGTTTCTCACCTGCCACCTTTGAAGCAGGGGCTGCGACGTCCACCACAGGTCCAGGCACACGTCTTCACTTGGCACAGGTCGCCGCTATGTGATCATACTCTCCACATAGGCGGCATGTACGTCGTTGTCCTGGGTACATTACCATTACCTGCGTCCTGAAATCTTGTAGATACACATAGGACGGTATTGGGTGCCTCAAAGTCATTTTGAGGTTGAAAGAACCCTCTGGAAAACCAGCATAGGCACCTGCCGCCCACGTACCATGTTGAGCATAATGCACCGTCCCATACATCTCAAAAACTTTCCTTATATCCGCCTCAAAGGGAACGTTGCGTAACTTGATCCACGTATAATGCCGTGAAACATCTATCATTCTTACACTGACAGCTGGTGTGACGCTAAGACTTACGTCCTGAAACCTGGTGACTAACGATTCATAAACAGTAGCTGATAGCAGTTTGACGAATATTCTTTGGCCTCCGTTTAATGCTACACCATATAACTCACTATTTTGTATGCCATAAGTCTCCCGGATGATCTTTGGCAATAAGACTTGCGCAGAACTAGGCGTTATCGTTCCTTTATGTAGCTCAATGCCTACAGTATTTATCCGGCGTCTCAGACTAACCGCCATCTTGACAATCACAGTGCACCTATGTTAACAGAGGCGTGACAGCACCACTTCACACCGCTGCAGCCAGGTAACTGACAAGGGAGCTCGCCTACAAACAGCAGAGGGGTGCAGAGCACAACCGCACTCTACCGTGGTCAGGCAGCGAATATTACCAGCTCTGTTCCTGGCGTGGTCATCCAGGATAGACGCCAGATAAAGGAGCAAGACATTTGTTAATGAGACTTGTTAACATTATTGGACTACTACTGGCCCTTACCTGTTCTACTTTTGGTGCTCCATCCAAGTGGTAGGAGATTCCCAAAACATCGGACTATCACTGTCAGTGGAACGCCTTCCATCTGAACAAAAGAAACTAATGGAAAAATAAATACACAAAGAAACGACTAGGAAAAATAAGAATAATGACTTTTGATTTTACTTAAAATTTAAATATAATAAAAAAAATGGCCTTCGGTTCTTGTAGTTGGGCAGGAGTAGGTATGGCCCTGGATAGATCTTCTGATATTAATGATGTACGTTATCCTGGGTGGATGGTGATAGTCCGATGTTTTGGAATCTCCTACCACTTGGTTGGAGCACCACAAGTAGAACAGGTAAGGGCCAGTAGTAGTCCAATAATGTTAATAAGTCCCATTAACAAATGTCTTGCTCCTTTATCTGGCGTCTATCATGGATGACCACGCCAGGAACAGAGCTGGTAATAAGAAAAAATAAACTGGTTACCAAGGGTCATGATAATATAACATTTAAGAATGGAAAGGAGTGATAAATGCCAAAATCATTACTGGTAACCAGCAAACAAAAGAAAGGAATAAACAGTAATATTCCTGGTAGATCACCCTACCTGATTAGGAGAAGAGTGGAGGTGAAGTGACTCTCCAAACTTCAACTCACTACCAGGAGTAGAAATTTGAACAAATCAGACACCAAGAACTAGTTTCGCCCCAGCCCGCCAGAGGGGGGGGGGGGTGCGCGACGTAACTCGCTAATTCAAAGTTTATTCTCTATAAAGATTACAATGTTGAATTTACAGAATTTGGTTGTTGTGTGGTTTACATGTAGTTAAATAATGATTACAGAGTGTACCACTTGAATGCCTAGCATGGCTAGGCATTTCGGGCAGACTTAGTTTAATTCTTTATTTTAAAATATTACAAATTATGAGGTAAGTTGGTATTATGGCTAAGTGACTTAAATACTAGTTTGTGAGTTTAGCAATATGAATGCTTTTGTTTTGGCACAGTACATAGTTTCAGTATTGGAGTATCATAGGATTCATTATTTTAAGATTGAGATTAATATTTCTGTTTATGGTCAAATGGGTGAGTGAGTTTAAGTGTGAACCACCAGGTGGTATTCGTGTAGTTAGTTGATGGGGTGTATCAGGGAGATAAGATGTTTTCTAATGGTAGTTTTGAAGGTGATGAATGTGTCTGCAGTTCTCGAGTTCTCAGGTAGGGTGTTCCAGATTTTAGGGCCTTTGACATACATTGAATTTTTGTAAAGGTTTAGTCGGACACGGGGAATGTCGTAGAGATGTTTGTGTCTGGTGTTATGCCTGTGGATTCTGTCAACTATCAAGAAAGCGTTTTAAGTCAAGGTTGATATTGGAGTTTAAGGTCCTGTAGATGTAGATTGCACAGTAGTAAGTGTGGATGTACTGAACAGGAAGCAAGTTTAGATCTATGAAGAGTGGGGGGGTGTATTGCCAGGGATGGGATTTAGTGATTATTCTTACTGCAGCTTTTTGTTGGGTTATTATTGGCTTTAGGTGTGTTGCTGCAGTTGATCCCCAAGCACAGATAGCATAGGTGAGGTATGGATAAATAAGTGAGTGGTATAGTGTGAGAAGGGCATTTTGCGGCACGTAGTATCGTATCTTGGAGAGGATCCCAACCGTTTTGGATACTTTTTTGGTTATGTGTTGGATATGGGTGCTGAAATTCAGGTTGTTGTCAAGGTATAGGCCTAGGAATTTGCCCTCATTATGTCTGGTAATTAGAGTGTTGTCGATCTTAATGTTAATTTGTGCATCTCCTGCTCTGCTACCAAACATAATATAGTAGGTTTTGTCAGTGTTAAGCGAAGTTTATTGGCTGTCATCCAAGTCGATATTTTGATTAGCTCCTCATTAACAATGGTGTTGAGGGTGGCAAGATTAGGGTGAGAAATGACATAAGTCGTGTCGTCAGCAAAGAGAATGGGTTTCAGGTGTTGGGATACGTTTGGAAGATCATTGATGTATATGAGGAAGAGCAGGGGACCAAGGACACTTCCCTGCGGAACTCCAGTATCAAGTGGCCGTGTTGTTGATGCTGTGTCTTTAATGGTGACATACTGATACCTATTAGTAAGGTAAGATTTGAAATAAGCAATCGCATGGCCTCTTATACCGTAATGGTCAAGTTTGTGGAGTAGGATGTCGTGGTCTACTGTGTCAAAAGCTTTTCTTAGGTCAATAAAAATTCCTAGTGGATATTCCTTATTTTCCAATGCTGTGTAAAGCAGATCTAGCATTTTTATGATTGCATCATTAGTGCTTTTATTTTTCCTAAATCCAAATTGGCAGGGGTTGAGTATGTTTTGTGCTGTTATAAATGAATATAGTCTCCTGTGCACGAGTTTCTCAAAGATTTTGGTTAGCAATGGTAAGTTTGATATTGGCCTATAGTTGTTTAAGTCTGTAGGGTCACCACCTTTATGTATTGGTGTAACCCTTGCCATCTTGAGTAGTTTCGGGAAGGTGCTAGTTTCTAGTGACTTGTTAAAAAGTAATGAAATAGCATGCGAAAGGATATGGGCCGCTCGCTTGTACAGTAATGGTGGGACATTAGACAGATTCCCTGAGTTGTTTTTAAGTGACTTTATAATCTCGGTGACTTCCGAGGGCTCAGTTGGTGCAAGATAGAAGGAATTTGGGAAATTCCCATCTAGGTAGTCCCCGGCATGAGCATTGGTATGTGGGATTTTATTGGCGAGATTAGATCCTATGGTTGAGAAGAAGTCGTTTATCTTGTTAGCTGTGTCAGTGGGATGTAGTGGTGTTTCATTAGGTTTAGTTAGGACAATATTCTTGTTTTTTTCAGTTTGTGGGTCCCTAGAATCTGAGAGAATGTTTTCCAGGTCTTTTTTATATCTCCTCTAGTGTCTGTGAATCTACTGGAGTAGTATAGTTGTTTGGCTTTCTTTATTACTTTGGTGAGAACTGATGAATAGTGTTTAAGAATATCTTTGTGTATTAAGCCCTGTCTATATTGCTTTTCATATTGGTGTTTCTTGTCAATGGATTTCAGAATGGTGCTGGTTAGCCATGGGCAATCAAGCCTGGTGGCCTGGTGGCCACCAGGTTATTAAGGTTGTTCAGGCCTGGTGGCCTGAACAACCTTAACCCCACTCACGCCTACTTTTCCCTCACAATACCCCCTTCCAAAACTTATGGACGGAGTCAATAAGTCAACGAACAGAGGGAAAAGAACTATGTACAACCTCGGCTCAGCCAATCTGAGAAGTGGTTTTCAGAGCCAGAAATATAAACGACTAAACTTATAGGGCTGAATAGCCAGAGCCCATCTCAAGAGTCTGCTTTTTGACCCTTTAAAGTTTTCCAAGTACATCAGTGGCTTGTGATCTGTTTCAAGCACAAAGGGTTTACCGTATAGGTAGTATTTGAATCTACTTATACCCCATACTAACGCATAACATTCTTTCTCCACAGTGGAATATCTTTCTTCTCTGGGCAGAAGCTTCTTACTGGCGAAACATACTGGGAAAGGTGTCTCCTCATAATATTGTAGTAGTACAGCCCCGAGTCCAGAATGGGAGGCATCTGTTCGGAGACAAAATATTTTATTAATATCTGGTAATTTTAGGACAGGGGGGGTTTGAAAATATCCTTTTAATTTCTTCGAAGCTTTGGATGGCTTCATCAGAACAACTAAGAGGTTCCTTGACACCCTTTTTCAAATAGTCTGTGAGAACTGAAGTTAAACTACTTAAATATGCTACAAAACTCCTATAGAAATTTACAGATCCAAGGAAACTTCTTAATAACCTTTTGGTAGCAGGGAATGTACTTTCTAAAACGGCTTTAGTCTTATTAGGAAGTGGTGATAAGTTATTGTCAGAGATAATGAACCCAAGGTATTGTACCTTATGATAGCCAAGAAAGCACTTTTGTGATTTAACTGTAAGGCCTTGAGTTTTTAGTCTTTTTAAAACGAGCGACAGTGTAGTTAAATGGTCTTCCCAGACATGTGTCATAATATAAATATTATCAAAATACACTGAGACATTATTTAGATCAGAAAGAACTATTCTCATAAGCCTAATATACGTGGCACATGCGGTAACCAAGCCGCAAGGCATTGTGCGATATTGCATTAGACCTCTATGAGTAGGGAAAGCAGTGTATGGTTTCGAGTCTGGGTGTAATGGCACTTGATGGTATGCTTGTGAGATATCTAACTCCGAGAAGAATTTGCAGTCATGGAATTTATACAAATCATGATCGATTATTGGCATGGGTTCTGCATCCCATTTAGTTATAGTATTTAAATAACGAAAATCTTGTGCCAGTCGGTAAGAATTGTCGGGTTTCTTAACCATAACAACTGGTGAACAGAAAGCTGATTTCGAAGGTTCTATGATATTTAAGTTAAACAGTTTGTCAACCTCATTATCAAAAGTTTTCCGTAAGTGAACGGGAACAGGGTAGATTTTCCGCCTTACTGGTTCAAGATCCGACAATTCAATCTTGTGTACAATAGTCGTGGTAAGTCCTGGTATCTCTGTGAAAACGTCAGAAAATGTATTTACTAAGGCACTTACTTGAGACTTTTGTTATTTGACAAGTCGTTGTTAATGTTGACATTTGACTTCTTTGGTGAGGGATCATCCGTTAAGATATCCAGTAGTTCCTTCGATTCTGTAAAAGACTCGTCATCTATAATACAAACTCTACACTCGTACGAATCACCACTTATAACCACGCTGTAAGAAGTAGTATCTTCGTCAAAGGAATTTACACAAAGCTTAACTTCTCTTCGATGGTACCTTTTCAAAATATTGACGTGATACATTCTTTCTTTAGCCTTGACATCCAAGATATAATCTACCTTATTACAGACCTTCACTACTTTATACTGTCCGCGCCAGGTAATTAACAATTTGTTGGATTTGTCAGGTAGGAGAACTAAAACTTCATCACCAACATAAACTTACGCTTGGAGCTTTTATGGTCAAAATAGGTCTTGTATGTTTCCATAGACATCTCTTGGTTTTTACCGACCAAATCGGCGGTTTCTTCCAATCTTTCCCTTAGATCTAAAAGAAACTGATAGCTGTTTTGAACATCAGGTTTAATATCTTTGGACCAAAGTTCATTCAAAATATATAGTGGTCCATGAGCTTGTCTCCCATAAAGCAATTCAAAAGGGGAATAACCAAGGGAATCACTTGGAATCTCGCGCATTGCGAAAAGAGCACATGGTAGAAATCTATGCCAGTCTGTTGGTTTAAGAATATATAGTTTTTTTTAATATTGACTTTAGGATGGCATGTTGTCGCTCCACTCTTCCGTTACACATCGGATGGTAAGGTGTAGTGAAAAGAGGTTTAACATCCACAAGTTGATAAACTTGTTCCATTAACTCTGAAGTGAATTGTGCCCCTTTATCCGACAGAATTTCACGAGGTATACCTACACGTGAAAAAATAGAAAATAAGGCTTCTGCGACTTCTATGGACGTAATGGATTTTAAGGTTACCGCCTCTGGGAAGCTGGACGCGTAGTCAATCATAGTTAAAATATATTTATGACCTCCTGATGAGCGAGGTGTGATAGGACCAACTATATCTACTGCAACTCTTGCAAAAGGGATTGAGAAAACGGGCATCTTTACCATAGGAACTCTCCTAGTTCTACCCTTTTGTGTTGAAAGCTGACATACGTGACATGATCTACAGTACTTATAAATGTCGGAGGACTTACTAGGCCAGAAATATAGGTCCTTGATCTTATTATAGGTTTTCCTATGTGAAAAATGGCCAGAGACTGGTAGGTCATGAGAAATCTTTAAAATGGTTTCCCGGCAATCCTGCGGAATCACTAACATGCTTCGACCAACGTCATTGGGTTTGTCCGCAGACACTAAAGTCTTGTACAAAAGATCGTGTTTGAACTCAAACTTGTAAGAAAATTTCTTTCTCTGTATCACATTGCCATTTAAAGCTAACTTCCGAGATTCCTCTAAGGAAGGACAAGTCTTTTGAAGACCCTCTAAATCTATGTGAGACAGCTCAATTGGTTTTCCTTTAGAAAGAACTAATGGGTGGATAGGTTTTACCTTAGACTGAGCTCTGGTAAGGACGTTAAACGTGTCCTGTTGTAGAAAAGATGGTGTTACACTTAGTTTTCCAATGGTGTCTGCATTGTCCAGTTTTAATGACTGACTTACTAAAGGTGTTACCAGAGTTTCATAAGTATCAGCTCTCTGATTTAAGTTATCCAACTGAATCTCTTCTGGAGCTATCCGTGAAGAAACAGAAGTATTAGATTCTAACCCTTCCTTGGAAACTCCAAATTCCAAACAGTCCTTTTCACATGGGAAAGTAGCCCCTTGTATGTTCCCAACTAAAACAGAACACGAGGTTATCGGGGCAACTACGGCATCTACCCATCTTGAGAACCATTTGCACCTAACGAAACATCTGACTGTTGGAAAAGAATCGCTTCTTCCTAAATAGTCAGTTAATTTAGTGGACTTATAACGTGAAGAATCTAGGTTAGGGAAAAAGCTTACTTGAGATAATACAGGAACATCCAGTGTCTCTAAGAATGGTTGACACGTTCATGCCATTTACTGTGCCTTCACTAAAAGGTGCGTTTATATTAGATTCGGCGAAACATTTACCGATATTTTTACCTTTTTTCTTAGGACAGTCGGGCCGTCTATGACCCCATTCATTACAGTTGAAACACTTCACTGTGAAGGCCATGGAATTTTTTGGTACGGAGGGTTTGGATCCCTCAGATTGCTTAGGCCCAACAGGCTTATATCTGCTACGCTCTTTAGGGTAGTTATTATGAGCGCACGCATATATATCAGCAGCTTGTGCCATTTCCGCAGCCGTATGAACGTTTCTTTCTTTAATGAATATTCGTAAGTCAGAGTTTACAGAAGAAAGGAATTGATCTCTTACCATCAGGTCTCGTAAAGATTCGAAATCATGGTCGACCTCAGCACTATCAATCCACGAATCAAATAATCTGAAAAGTGTTGTCAAGAATTGTATATAATTTTGATTAGGAGTTATTTTAATGTGTCTAAACTCCGACCTGTAATGATGAGTGTTTTTTTTGAAAGCCTGAAGTATAGCTTTCTTCAGCAGGCTATAACTAGAAATAACATCAGAGGGTAGGGTGGAATAGACGTTTAATGCTGAACCTGACAGTAGTAAGCCAAGCCTAGTAGCCCAAGAATCTGATGGCCAGTCACAGAGAGTAGCAGTACTCTCGAATCGAGTAATATATGCCGCTATGTCATCTTGTTCTGAGAAAGGTGGTATTTGTGGCATCCTAATATTAGGTTCTTGGGAAGGGTATTCTAGTACCCCTTCATCTATTTTCTGCTTAGATAGTTCTACCTTCTTGGCTTCTAATTCCAACCTTGATTGTTCTAACTCCCTCTGCTTAGCCTGTTCTTCAATTTCCTTCATTTTGAAGGCTACCTCTCTTGCCTGAACTCTATCTTCTCTAGCTATCCTTTCCTGTTCGAGTTTATCCTCCCGAGCTAGTCTTTCCTGTTCCTTTTTCTCTTCTCGAGCTAGTCTTTTTTCTTCCCGAGCTAGTCTTTCCTGTTCCTTTTTCTCTTCCCAAGCTAATCTTTTCTCTTCAAGAGCTAGTCTTTCCTGTTCCTTTTTCTCTTCTCGAGCTAGTCTTTTCTCTTCAAAAGCTAGTCTTTCCTGTTCCTTTTTCTCTTCTCGAGCTAGTCTTTCTTGTTCCTCTTTCTTTACAATAGCCATTTTAGCAGTAATGTAACTATCAAGGCTTTGTCCAGTAAATCCCATTTCCTTTCCAGCTTTCAACCAGAAATCTAAAGAATCCATCTTGTAAAAAGAAATATTATGTATCCAATTTCAACTGAATTAAAACTAACAGGAACGTCTGTTACAAAAGAAGGACACAGTCCGCACACTTTAAACTTCCCAAAGTAGAAAATGAAATAAATATTTCTCCCTGGAAGAATACACTTGTGGGCTCAATAGCCTTCACTAAGCAAAATACACACGGTTCACACAGGAGGGGTTATCATCAAAGTTCCCCAGGTCCAACAAATAGGTAAACTTCTAAACCGAACCTTAGAACCAAACAACGGTAAGTCAACCAGACTACCAGTAATAACTTGACACCTCAACTAACTCACCCTTTTCTATCTTAAATGTTATACTCACAACCAGTTGAACCATCAGGACGATGTTGCTTCAAGAGTCGGATCCTGGCAAGGTCGCCATTGTCAGTGGAACGCCTTCCATCTGAACAAAAGAAACTAATGGAAAAATAAATACACAAAGAAACGACTAGGAAAAATAAGAATAATGACTTTTGATGATTTTACTTAAAATTTAAATATAATAAAAAAATGGCCTTCGGTTCTTGTAGTTGGGCAGGAGTAGGTAAGGCCCTGGATAGATATTCTGATATTATTGATGTAGGTTATCCTGGGCGGATGGTGATAATCCGATGTTTTGGAATCTCCTCTACCACTTGGTTGGAGCACCACAATTAGAGGAGGTAAGGGCCAGTAGTAGTCCAATAATGTTAATAAGTCCCATTAACAAATGTCTTGCTCCTTTATCTGGCGTCTATCATGGATGACCACGCCAGGAACAGAGCTGGTAATTAGAAAAAATAAACTGGTTACCAAGGGTCATGATAATATAACATTTAAGAATGGAAAGGAGTGATAAATGCCAAAATCATTACTGGTAACCAGCAAACAAAAGAAAGGAATAAACATCAATACTCCTGGTAGATCACCTTACCTGATTAGGAGAAGAGTGGAGGTGAAGTGACTCTCCAAACTTCAACCCACACCAGGTAAGGTCAATATTACCAGGAGTAGAAATTTGAACAAATCAGACACCAAGAACTAGTTTCGCCCCAGCCCGCCAGAGGGGGGGGGGAGGTGCGCGACGTAACTCTCTAATGGTTCCTGGTTGCCTGAACAACCTTAACCCCACTCACGCCTACTTTTCCCTCACAATCACCGTCCGTCCAGGATAACCTACATCAATAATATCAGAAGATCTATCCAGGGCCTTGCCTACTCCTGCCCCACTACAAGAACCGAAGGCCATTATTTTTATTATATTTAAATTTTAAGTAAAATCCTCAAAAGTCATTATTCTTATTTTTCCTAGTCGTTTCTTTATTTGTTTATTTTTCCATTAGTTTCTTTTGTTCAGACGGAAGGCGTTCCACTGACATGAAGAAATACTTCCTAACTTCCCTGTGATTCATCTGAGTCTTCAACTTCCAACTTTGACCCCTTGTTGCTGTGTCCCATCTCTGGAAGATCCTGTCTCTGTCCAACTTTTGATAACTCTCAGTATTTTATATCCCATTTTCATATTCCTCTTATCTCTCCTGTCCTCCAGTGTCGTCAGGTCGATTTCCCTTAAGTTACATCTGACTGGATGAAGGATCAGGTAACCATCTAACACACTTCTGAAGGTTAGGTTAGGTTAGGTAAGGTTCGTCAGGAAACAGGACAAATGTTTCCTGACGCGGGTCTTAGTCAGATGATGACCCGCCTTTGGAGCTTTTGGTCATCTGACCGAGGCCTTCCGCTGGCTTACCGGTCCACCCATTTAAAAATTATGGTCATTTATAATCAGTCTGTCACACTTCTGAAGGGACTCAAAAATAATTAATGGCCCATGAAGGAAGAAAAGAAGCAAGTATGGAGGAATTCAGAAGATAAAATAGTCGAAGGAATTGCAGAAGGTAGGTAAAAAAAAAGGTGAGAAGGCAAAGGTCAGATCGTCATATGTATTCCGAACATTAGACCTTTAGATAATGTATTGAGATTCATGTTTAGTGTTGTTTGCAAGAGCTCTTTCAACAAGGATGGTCTGAGATGATTCATAACAAATTGTATTCCGTCAAACCTTGATTGGGTTTCTGGTCTTATCAACGTTGTCATGGATGGGAGACGACACTCTCCCACCTGTAATTAGCTCAGTGGTGATGACGTGTCTAATGTACTATCTGTGAATCTGAACCAAGCTTTACCAGCAGCTTGCGGAGGAGCTTAAGGTGGCTAAGCTAGAGATACGGCGATTGACGGAGGGAAACAAGATGATCTGTAGTAATCCTCCTGTTGTGAATCCTCAAGTCAAGGAACCTCGTAACTGACACGCATATGCCACACTCATGGGTATCTTATGCAGAAGCTCCCAGCATCACTCTTTGAGAATTGTCAAGTTCCTTTGATAGATTCTCCTGTCTACTAGCCGGTACACAGATTTTTACCTCCGGCATCGTCAGCCTCCTAACGCGCCTACTTTATCTGACCTACTAGCCGACAGCCCCACCGTTGATGCAGACTCCATCTTTGACCTCGTCAGCGACATAAAGTCGAAGATGGATTATATTTTTTCTTCAGCGTTCAGTGGGTTTAGCATTGAATAATAATAATATCTTTATTTCTACTAGTATATGTACACGGTATACAGGCCTAGCTGACATTAATGACATACTACATAACAGAAAGCCGCATGTTATGCAGAGCATTTCGGACAAATTATGTCAGTTTTGTCCCAGGATGCGACCCACACCAATCGACTAACATCCAGGTACCCATTTTACTGATGGGTGAACATAGACAACCGGTGTAAGGAAACGCGCACAATGTTTCTACCCTAGCCGGGAATCGAACCCGGATTCTCGCCGTGTGAAGCGACAGCTTTAGTCACCAGGCCACTGGGCACCAATTTGATTATAATAATAATATTACAGATTGGCTGCTTGGACAAATTTGTTCAGCCAGTGGAAGAGATAAGCTTCTCTGAAAGGGCGGTAACGGGGGGGTAACAAGCTTAGTACAACGATCCAGGTTTCCCCACGAACAGTAGGAGCTGTGCAGTGTTACTATAGGCAGTTTGAGTAAGTTTTATTCTTCTAATACAAGTACAGTACATGGTTTCCCTGCAGGAGGCCACTGAGATGTATAGTGACTAGCTGTTTGAGTAAGCCATAGTTAGCTAATAGGACGCCAGGCTAGCCTCCAAGAAACTACTAGAAGAAGTAGCATTCTGTGTCTTGGCCTTGCCGACCTGTAATAATTCTTCCCACCGCTGGACTACCTCTTTCCATCACCACCTTTTCCTGAAGCCTCTTCTCATCTCTCAAGCAACACATACTTCACGTACTTGAAAAACTCACCTTCCTTTCGCTGTTTTCTGTGGATAGATACCAAGTGTTGATGTGGTCATAAGTAGATCTTTATGAACAGTTACATTTGGACATCCAATATTCTCTTATATCAGGGTTTGGTCTGTATAAAAGCTCTAATTTATAAGTTTCTTGACAGTTGTGGTTGCTCTTCATCAATCAACCACGATAGGAATTATGCAACATTTCAGGTTTACACTAAAAATGAGTTGATAAAATTTAAAAAACAGTCAAGCAGCAACTTCTAAAATATATATTTACTTCAAGAACTCGTGGTTGTAACAGTACAAGATATTGTTGATCTTAATGGATCCACATCGCTTTGAAGACACATTGCTGATATTGATCAAACTTGTTGATAAATTAGTCACATGTGCAACACTTATGTATCTTTAATAAGGAAACTTTTCGCCACACAGTGGCTTTGTGAGTCCATATTAACTTGTCGGTTCTGGGAACCATTCATCTACATTAACCAAACTTATTTTCTCATGCCAGTGCAGGAGAATTCACGTTCTCGATAATCTGTTCCATTGGCTACACATGATGTTGGGAATGGCTCTACGCTTATATTATCTAACTAATGGGAGCTAAAAAATACCCAACACAGAAAAAATTATCAATTTGAAAGAGAAAAATCTTGTACAATCTCCACAAGAAACATACTTGGTAGAACACAGTTTATTTCTTAGCTAAATACCCCATCAGGGTTAAAAATGACGAGTTTCTGATGCAAGACACAAAAAAGGGAAGATTGTAATCACATGCTGAATGTCAGTCTGATACTTCGAATATTATAGCTAAGGACGAGGTCGTTTTGATGACATCATCATTCTTGTGATGCAAATTATGTATGAAATTATACATTATTAGTTTAATACATATCATTTTTTGATTTATAAAAGTTAATAAGGATTTCTTAATCAACATATGACATCACTTGGACTCCGTACAGTGTGTGTAGTGAGGGGTGGGAAGGTAGGTTCCCAGCTACAGTGTGTATAGTGAGGGGTGGGAAGGTAGGTTCCCCGCTACAGTGTGTGTAGTGAGGGGTGGGAAGGTAGGTTCCCCGCTACAGTGTGTGTAGTGAGGGGTGGGAAGGTAGGTTCCCCGCTACAGTGTGTGTAGTGAGGGGTAGGAAGGTAGGTTCCCCGGTACAGTGTGTGTAGTGAGGGGTGTGAAGGTAGGTTCCCCACTACAGTGTGTGTGTAGTGAGGGGTGGGAAGGTAGGTTTCCCGCTACAGTGTGTGTAGTGAGGGGTGGGAAGGTAGGTTCCCCGGTACAGTGTGTGTAGTGAGGGGTGGGAAGGTAGGTTCCCCGCTACAGTGTGTGTAGTGAGGGGTGTGTAGGTAGGTTCCCCGCTACAGTGTGTGTGTAGTGAGGGGTGGGAAGGTAGGTTTCCCGCTACAGTGTGTGTAGTGAGGGGTGGGAAAGTAGGTTCCCCGCTACAGTGAGTGTAGTGAGGGGTGGGAAGGTAGGTTCCCCGCTACAGTGTGTGTAGTGAGGGGTGGGAAGGTAGGTTCCACGCTACAGTGTGTGTAGTGAGGAGTGGGAAGGTAGGTTCCCCGCTACAGTGAGTGTAGTGAAGGGTGGGAAGGTAGGTTCCCCTCTACAGTGTGTGTAGTGATGAGTGGGAAGGTAAGTTCCCAGCTACAGAGTGTGTAGTGATGGGTGGGAAGGTAGGTTCCCCGCTACAGTTTGCGTAGTGATGGGGGGAAGGTATGTGATGTAGTTCAGCTGGGCTTGTGAGGTCTCTGGGGAGACCTAATTTAACCAATTATATGGTCACCTTGCCTTGGCAAATGTCTGTCAGAGACACGCCTTTCCGGCTTAAGACTGAGGTCTTTTGTTCTGGACGGCGTCAGACCTCGGCGTCAGATCAACACCACGTGTGCACACCTCATTGTGGAGGGTGCTTGGACCACCATAAAAGCCCAAGGAAGAGCATGATCAGGAGATTCGAGCGGAGCTCCTGCTGGGGTGCAGAGCTCCTGAGCAGAGATTCGAGCGGAGCTCCTGCTGGGGTGCAGAGCTCCTGAGCAGAGATTCGAGTGGAGCTCCTGCTGGGGTGCAGAGCTCCTGAGCAGAGATTCGAGCGGAGCTGCTGCTGGGGGTGCAGGGCTCGGGAGAAGGCTGCTGAAGTCTCTGGAGGAGACTGTTGGAGGCAGTACTCGTGCTGTGTAGGTCTTGGGACCTGTGGCTTAGTTCCTGTAGTGAACTGTCCTCTGTGCTATATTGTAAGTTATATTCATTTTCGTCAAGTTGATTGTATTCCCTGTCTCACTGCTTATGTGTACCATCCCATTTATCTAAACCACAATAATGTTCTGTTCCCAAATATATTATTGTACAAAGACGTAATAATAAACTGTGTTTGAGTAGAATAGTAATATTCACTGTCCCCGTTATTTTCTCCATTTATTTATGTTTAGTTAAAGTAGTGAAAGGGTGAGTAGTGTAGTGTGACGGGTAGAGTAATGAGAGGTGAAGGTGTAGTCACCAGTGACCTCACATTACCTACCTACCTCCGCATATCTCACTGCCTCTCCCCTCCCTACATAATCGCCTGTCCCCTACCTACTGACTCCCTCCGCTTACTCCCATATTCCCCTTATATCCTATTCAATCATACCCCCCCCTACATGACATGGTGTCTAAGCGGTGGTGGTTCTTATTATTTTGATAGTAGGAACCAGTCCCATGTGCCTTATTTTTGACTGCTCGGTTATACTTATGCTACCATTTTTTTTTCTTGTGTGTGTAAATCTAAAGTGAATATCTGTATGATATTATAATCCTAGTGACCTTAACTGTCCTTTTTTGACGGTGGGTCTGAATAATTGTTTGGGTGTAATATTATATTTGGTGGAGTTGGTTGTTGGTTTGAGATAAATGGTGGAGAATATCAGTATTTGGGTGAGGCTTTTCGGGGAAGCAATTACTGGCCGAAATTGAATATTTACAGAGGAATGAGAAGTCACCCAGCCCACCTTGGAAGACTCACCCACAACTGTCACCCATTGAAGAGTTGCCTATAATTGCTGTCCACCTGATGTGCCCAGTCACCCAGCTGATATGCCCAGTCACCCAGCTGATGTGCCCCAGTAGATGTATTGCTGCCCTGGTCTGTCATCCAGTGTAGTGGGTGTCTGTCTGCGTCACCCAGCCTCTGTGACCATCACCCACGGACCGCCAGTTACTCGCAGTTGCCAGGGATGGGTGACCGCACCTGCTGTTGATGACCTGAAGTGACCTCACCTCACCTCGAGGAACTGACCATAGCCTGCTACTGCTGATGTCGGCTGCTGTGATGCTGCTGAGATGCTGTAGCCGTGCTGCTATGCTGTGGCCGTGCTGAGATGCTGTAGCCGTGCTGCAATGCTGTGGCCGTGCTGTGTGCTGCTGTGATGTTGAGACGCTGCGGCCGTGCTGTGATGCTGGGACCGTGCTGCGATGCTGTAGCCGTGCTGCGATGCTGTGGCCGTGCTGTGTGCTGCTGTGATACGGCCGTAATATGTGCTGCTGTGATACGGCCGTGCTGTGATGATGGATATGCTGTGGCCGTGCTGTGATGCTGCGATGCTGCCTAGCTCAAGAGGAGATGGCGGTGATGCTGCAGTGGTGTGTGAGGGATTCTGGCTGGTGTGCCAGGACAGGAGAATCTACTATGATGGAGCTGCCATCCTCCGAGATATGGAAGGAAGTGAGCCGCGGAGATGGACTCCAGCTGCTGGGACCAGCCTGCTTTCAAGGGCGGAATGGAGGTGTATCCTGCCTTGTTGGTCGATCTGTACGACCGGTATGCGGGGATGCCCTGCCAGCCATGAGAGACAATTAAGAGTGTGAGATGTCCCCAGCCTACTTTGACTTGCCAGAAGTGTTAGTGTTACCTGTGTGGAATAAGGTGACCTTGAAAACGGTCCAGTGATTATGGCCGCCTTGTTTTATGAGGCCAGTGAATCCTAGTAGTGGCATAGGATAATGGAGGGTCTTAGCTGCGATGCCTGCCCTGTCTCGATTTTCAGATGTTGTAGTGTGCATGTGAAGTGTGCCGAAAATGCGACCTTGGTGGTCGTGAAGTGGTCCAGTTGCAGTTACTTGAAAGAATGCAACCCGTTGGAGCAGTTTTCCACGCCATAGAAGCCTAGAGAGGTTTGGCCCAATGGTTAACGTGCGAGGGTGACTAGCATTGGCTAGTGCATTTCTAGTAGAAGTAGGGAAGGCACTGGAGCCCGATATTTAGGTTTAAGGAGAAATGACGGGTAAGGAGGCTTTGCACCAGAGAGCGACTATTATGCTGACCAACTGCCAGGTGTACTGATTATGCTGCCTTGTGGTAGTTGAGGAGGTTGAGGGAAATATATGTAATTGAATAATTTTGTATTATGTATAATTTTGTCTTTGTATTGTAATAGATTTAAGGGGTTAGGATTAAAATAGTCTAATAACTTGGGACAAATTGTCCTAGTTCTCAGATATTTTAAATTGGGGGAGAAAGGGGGATGTGATGTAGTTCAGCTGGGCTTGTGAGGTCTCTGGGGAGACCTAATTTAACCAATTATATGGTCACCTTGCCTTGGCAAATGTCTGTCAGAGACACGCCTTTCCGGCTTAAGACTGAGGTCTTTTGTTCTGGACGGCGTCAGACCTCGGCGTCAGATCAACACCACGTGTGCACACCTCATTGTGGAGGGTGCTTGGACCACCATAAAAGCCCAAGGAAGAGCATGATCAGGAGATTCGAGCGGAGCTCCTGCTGGGGTGCAGAGCTCCTGAGCAGAGATTCGAGCGGAGCTCCTGCTGGGGTGCAGAGCTCCTGAGCAGAGATTCGAGCGGAGCTCCTGCTGGGGTGCAGAGCTCCTGAGCAGAGATTCGAGCGGAGCTGCTGCTGGGGGTGCAGGACTCGGGAGAAGGCTGCTGAAGTCTCTGGAGGAGACTGTTGGAGGCATTGGGCAGAGTACTGGCTTGGCGCAGTACTCGTGCTGTGTAGGTCTTGGGACCTGTGGCTTAGTTCCTGTAGTGAACTGTCCTCTGTGCTATATTGTAAGTTATATTCATTTTCGTCAAGTTGATTGTATTCCCTGTCTCACTGCTTATGTGTACCATCCCATTTATCTAAACCACAATAATGTTCTGTTCCCAAATATATTATTGTACAAAGACGTAATAATAAACTGTGTTTGAGTAGAATAGTAATATTCACTGTCCCCGTTATTTGCTATTCCTATTTCTTATATTTTATTATGTTTATATGTGAGTGAAGAGTGGGCGAGGCATATGTTACTGAGTATTGTAGAGTTAATGAGAGTGTCGTGGTGGTCACCACTGACCTGTCATTACCTACCTACCTCCGCTAATCATCTCACTCCTACCACCTCGCCTGCCTCTCCCCTGCCTACATAACCGCCCTTACTCCCACATTCCCCACTTATATCCGATTCAATCATACCCCCCCCTACATGACAGGTAGGTTCCACTCTACAGTGAGTGTACTGAGGGGTGGGAAGGTAGGTTCCCCGTTACAGTCTGTGTAGTGATGGGTGGGAAGGTAGGTTCCACGCTACAGTGAGTGTACTGAGGGGTGGGAAGGTAGGTTCCCCGCTACAGTGAGTGTAGTGAGGGCTGGGAAGGTAGGTTCCCCGCTACAGTGTGTGTAGTGATGGGTGGTAAGGTAAGTTCCCAGCTACAGTGTGTGTAGTGAGCGGGGTAAGGTAGGTTCCACGCTACAGTGTGTGTAGTGAGGGGTGGGAAGGTAGGTTCCCCGCTACAGTGAGTGTAGTGAGGGGTGGGAAGGTAGGTTCACCGCTTCAGTGTGTGTAGTGATGGTTGGGAAGGTAAGTTCCCAGCTACAGTGTGTGTAGTGAGGGGTGGGAAGGTAAGTTCTCAGCAACAGTGTGTGTAGTGAGGGTTGGGAAGGTAGGATCCCAGCTACAGTGTGTGTAGTGATGGGTGGGAAGGTAAGTTTCCAGCTACAGTGTGTGTAGTGAGGGGTGGGAGGGTAAGTTAACAGCTACAGCGTGTGTAGTGAGGGGTGGGAAGGTAGGTTCCCCGCTACAGCGTGTGTAATGAGGGGTGGGAGGGTAGGTTCCCCGCTACAGTGTGTGTAGTGATGGGTGGGAAGGTAGGTTACTCGCTACAGTGTGTGTAGTGAGAGATGGGAAGATAGATTCCCCGCAACATTGTGTGTAATGAGGGGTGGGAAGGTAGGTTCCCCCCTAACAATGTGAAACGTGTGGGGTGGGAAGGTAGGTTCCCCGCTACAGTGTGTGTAGTGAGGGGAGGGAAGGTAGGTTCCCCGCTACAGTGTGTAGTGGAGGGAGGGAAGGTAGGTTCAACGCTACAGTGTGTGTAGTGAGGGGTGGGAACGTAGGTTCCCCGCTACAGTGTGTGTAGTGAGGGGTGGGAAGGTAGGTTCCGCGCTACAGTGTGTGTAGTGAGGGGTGGGAAAGTAGGTTCCCCGCTACAGTACTTGTAGTGAGGGGTGGGAAGGTAGGTTCCCCGCTGCTACAATGTGTGTACTGAGGGGTGGGAAGGTAGGTTCCCCGCTACAGTGTGTGTAGTGAGGGGTGGGAAGGTTGGTTTCACGATACAGTGTGTGTAGTGGAGGGTGAGAAGGTAGGTTCACCGCTACAGTGTGTGTAGTGATGGGTGGGAAGGTAGGTTCCCCATTACAATGTGTGCAGTGAGGGGTGGGAAGGTAGGTTCCTCGCTACAGTGTGTGTAGTGAGGGGTGGAAAGTTAGGTTCCCCGCAACAGTGTGTGTAGTGTGGGGTGGGAGCGCAAGTTCCCCGCTACAGTGTGTGTAGTGAGGGGAGGAATGGTAGGTTCCCCATTACAATGTGTTTAGTGAGGGGTGGAAAGGTAGGTTCCCCGCTACAGTGTGTGTAGTAAGGGGTGGGAAGGTAGGTTCCCCACTACAGTGTGTGTAGAGTGAGGTGGGAAGGTAGGTTCCCCGCTACAGTGTGTTTAGTGTGTGGTGGGAAGGTAGGTTCCCCGCTACAGTGTGTGTTGTGAGGGGTGTGAAGGTAGGTTCCCAGCTACAGTGTGTGTAGTGAGGGGTGGGAAGGTAGGATCCCCCTTACAATGTGTGTAGTGAGGGTCGGAAGGTAGGTTCCCCGCAACAGTGTGTGTAGTGAGGGGTGGGAAGGCAGGTTCCCCGCTACAATGTGTGTAGTGAGGGGTGGGAAGGCAGGTTCCCTCCTACAGTGTGTGTAGTGAGGGGTAGGAAGGTAGGTTCCCCTTTACAATGTGTGTAGTGAGGGATGGGAAGGTAGGTTCCCCGGCACAGTGTGTATAGTGAGGGATGGGAAGGTAGGTTCCCCTCTACAATGAGTATAGTGAGGGAGAGGAAGGCAGGTTCCCAGCTACAGTGTGTATAGTGAGGGGTGGGAGGGTAGGTTCCCCGCTACAGTGTGTGTAGTGAGGGGTGGGAAGGTAGGTCCCCACTTCCAATGTGTGTAGTGAGGGGTGAGAAGGTACGTTCCCCGCTACAGTGTATGTAGTGAGGGATGGGAAGGTAGGTTCCCCTTTACAATGTGTGTAGTGAGGGGTGGGAAGGTAGGTACCCCCTACAATGTGTGTAGTGAGGGGCGGGAAGGTAGGTTCCCCCTACAATGTGTATAGTGAGAGGCGGAAGGTAGGTTCCCCCTTACAATGTGTGTAGTGAGGGGTGGGAAGGTAGGTTCCCCCTACAATGTGTATAGTGAGGGGTGGGAGGGTAGGTTCCCCACTACAGTGTATGTAGTGAGGGGTGGGAAGGTAGGTTCTCCCTTACAATGTGTGTAGTGAGGGTTGGGAAAGTATGTTCACCTCTAAAATGTGTGTAGTGAGGGGTGGGAAGGGAGGTTCTCCCCTACAACGTGTGTAGTGAGGGGTGGAAAGATAGGTTCCTCCCTTCAATGTATGTAGTAAGAGGTGGGAAGGGAGGTTCCCCCTACAATGTGTGTAGTGAGGGATGGGAAGGTAGGTTCCCCCTTACAATGTGTGTAGTGAGGGGTGGGAAGGCAGGTTCCTCCTACAATGTGTGCAGTGACAGGTAGGAAGGTAGGTTCTCCCATGCAATGTGTATAGTGAGGGGTGGGAAGGGAGGTTCCACCCTACAATTTGTGTAGTGGCGGGTAGGAAGGGAGGTTCCCCCTACCATGTGTGTAGTGAGGTGTGAGAAGTTAGGTTTCCCCCTACAATGTGAGTAATGAGAGGTGGGAAGGTAGGTTCTCCCATACAATGTGAATAGTGATGGGTAGGAAGGCAGGATCCCCCTTACAATGTGTGAAGTGAGAGGTGGGTAGGGAGGGTCCCAGCTAAAGGGAGTGTAGTGAGGGTTGAGAAGGTAGGTCTCCCCCTGCAATGTGTGTAGTGTGGGGTGGGAAGGTAGGTTCCTCCCTACAATGTGAACAATGAGGTGTTGGAAGGTAGGTTCACTCCTACAATGTGTGTAGTGGGAGGTGGGAAGGTAGGTTCACTCCTACAATGTGTGTAGTGAGGGGTGGGAAGGTAGGATCCCCCTACAATCTGTGTAGTTTGGGGTGGGAAGGTACATTCCACCTTACAATGTGTGTAGTGAGAGGTGGGAAGGGAGGATCCCCATACAATGTGTGTAGTGAGGGGTGGGAAGGTAGGTTCCCCGCTACAGTGTGTGTGTAGTGAGGGGTGGGAAGGTAGGTTCCCCGCTACAGTGTGTGTAGTGAGGGGTGGGAAGGTAGGTTCACCGATACAGTGTGTGTAGTGAGGGGTGGGAAGGTAGGTTCCCCGCTACAGTGTGTGTAGTGAGGGGTGGGAAGGTAGGTTCCCCGCTACAGTGTGTGTAGTGAGGGATGGGAAATTAGGTTCCCCGCTACAGTGTGTGTAGTGAGGGGTGGGAAGGTAGGTTCCCCGCTACAGTGTGTGTAGTGAGGGGTGTGAAGGTAGGTTCCCCGCTACAGTGTGTGTGTAGTGAGGGGTGGGAAGGTAGGTTTCCCGCTACAATGTGTGTAGTGAGGGGTGGGAACGTAGGTTCCCTGCTACAGTGAGTGTAGTGAGGGGTGGGATGGTAGGTTCCCCGCTACAGTGTGTGTAGTGAGGGGTGGGAAGGTAGGTTCCACGCTACAGTGTGTGTAGTGAGGGGTGGGAAGGTAGGTTCCCCGCTACAGTGAGTTTAGTGAGGGGTGGGAAGGTAGGTTCCCCTCTACAGTGTGTTTAGTGATGGGTGGGAAGGTAAGTTCCCAGCTACAGTGTGTGTAGTGATGGGTGGGAAGGTAGGTTCCCCGCTACAGTTTGCGTAGTGATGGGGGGAAGGTAGGTTCCACGCTTCAGTGAGTGTACTGAGGGATGGGAAGGTAGGTTCCCCGCTACAGTCTGTGTAGTGATGGGTGGGAAGGTAGGTTCCACGCTACAGTGAGTGTACTGAGGGGTGGGAAGGTAGGTTCCCCGCTACAGTGACTGTAGTGAGAGGTGGGATGGTAGGTTCCCCGCTACAGTGTGTGTAGTGAGGGGTGGGAAGGTAGGTTCCACGCTACAGTGTGTGTAGTGAGGGGTGGGAAGGTAGGTTCCCCGCTACAGTGAGTGTAGTGAGGGGTGGGAAGGTAGGTTCCCCTCTACAGTGTGTGTAGTGATGGGTGGGAAGGTAAGTTCCCAGCCACAGTGTGTGTAGTGATGGGTGGGAAGGTAGGTTCCCCGCTACAGTTTGCGTAGTGATGGGGGGAAGGTAGGTTCCACGCTTCAGTGAGTGTACTGAGGGGTGGGAAGGTAGGTTCCCCGCTACAGTGTGTGTAGTGAGTGGTGGGAAGGTAGGTTCCACGCTACAGTGAGTGTACTGAGGGGTGGGAAGGTAGGTTCCCCGCTACAGTGAGTGTAGTGAGGGGTGGGAAGGTAGGTTCCCCGCTACAGTCTGTGTAGTGAGGGGTGGGAAGGTAGGTTCCACGCTACAGTGTGTGTAGTGAGGGGTGGGAAGGTAGGTTCCCCGCTACAGTGAGTGTAGTGAGGGTTGGGAAGGTAGGTTCCCCTCTACAGTGTGTGTAGTGATGGGTGGGAAGGTAAGTTCCCAGCTACAGTGTGTGTAGTGAGGGGTGGGAAGGTAGGTTCCCCGCTACAGTTTGTGTAGTGATGGGGGGAAGGTAGGTTCCACGCTTCAGTGAGTGTACTGAGGGGTGGGAATGTAGGTTCCCCGCTACAGTCTGTGTAGTGATGGGTGGGAAGGTAGGTTCCAAGCTACAGTGAGTGTAGTGAGGGGTGGGAGGGTAGGTTCCCCGCTACAGTGAGTGTAGTGAGGGGTGGGAAGGTAGGTTCCCCGCTACAGTGTGTGTAGTGATGGGTGGGACGGTAAGTTCCCAGCTACAGTGTGTGTAGTGAGGGGTGGGAGGGTAAATTAACAGCTACAGCGTGTGTAGTGAGGGGTGGGAAGGTAGGTTCCATGCTACAGTGTGTGTAGTGAGGGGTGGGAGGGTAGGTTCCCCGCTACAGTGTGTGTAGTGATGGGTGGGAAGGTATGTTCCTCGCTACAGTGTGTGTAGTGAGAGATGGGAAGATAGATTCCCCGCAACATTGTGTGTAGTGAGGGGTGGGAAGGTAGGTTCCCCCCTAACAATGTGAATAGTGAGGGGTGGGAAGGTAGGTTCCCCGCTACAGTGTGTGTAGTGAGGGGAGGGAAGGTAGGTACATGTGTGTAGTGTGGGAAGGTGTATGTGTGAGGGGTGGGAAGGTAGGTTCCCCCCGCTACAGTAGTGTGTAGTCCCCTACAATGTGTGGGAGGGGTGGGAAGGTAGGTTGTCCCCAATGTGTGTAGTGAGGGGTGAGAAGGTAGGTTCTACCCTACAGTGTGTAGTGTGAGGGGTGGGAAGGGAGGATCCCCGCTACAGTGTGTGTAGTGAGGGGTGGGAACGTAGGTTCCCCGCTACAGTGTGTGTAGTGAGGGGTGGGAAGGTTGGTTCCGCGTTACAGTGTGTGTAGTGAGGGGTGGGAAGGTAGGTTCCCCGTTGCAGTGCTTGTAGTGAGGGGTGGGAAGGTAGATTCCCCGCTGCTACAATGTGTGTAGTGAGGGGTGGGAAGGTAGGTTCCCCGCTACAGTGTGTGTAGTTAAGGGTGGGACGGTATGTTCCCCGCTACAGTGAGTGTAGTGAGGGGTGGGAGGGTAAATTAACAGCTACAGCGTGTGTAGTGAGGGGTGGGAAGGTTGGTTCCCCGCTACAGTGTGTGTAGTGAAGGGTGGGAGGGTAGGTTCCCCGCTACAGTGTGTGTAGTGATGGGTGGGAAGGTAGATTCCTCGCTACAGTGTGTGTAGTGAGAGATGGGAAGATAGATTCCCCGCAACATTGTGTGTAATGAGGGGTGGGAAGGTAGGTTCCCCCCTAAAAATGTGAATAGTGAGGGGTGGGAAGGTAGATTCCCCGCAACAGTGTGTGTAGTGAGGGGAGGGAAGGTAGGTTCCCCGCTTCAGTGTGTAGTGGAGGGAGGGAAGGTAGGTTCCCCGCTACAGTGTGTGTAGTGAGGGGTGGGAACGTAGGTTCCCCGCTACAGTGTGTGTAGTGAGGGGTGGGAAGGTAGGTTCCGCGCTACAGTGTGTGTAGTGAGGGGTGGGAAAGTAGGTTCCCCGCTACAGTGCTTGTAGTGAGGGGTGGGAAGGTAGATTCCCCGCTGCTACAATGTGTGTATTGAGGGGTGGGAAGGTAGGTTCCCCGCTACAGTGTGTGTAGTGATTGGTGGGAAGGTAGGTTTCCCGCTACAGTGTGTGTAGCTGGGGGTGAGAAGGTAGGTTCCCCGCTATAGTGTGTGTAGCGTAGGGTGGGAAGGTAGGTTCCCCGCTACAGTGTGTGTAGTGATGGGTGGGAAGGTAGGTTCCCCATTACAATGTGTGTAGTGAGGGGTGGGAAGGTAGGTTCCCCGCTACAGTGTGTGTAGTGAGGGGTGGGAAGGTAGGTTCCCCGCTACAGTGTGTGTAGTGTGGGGTGGGAAGGTAGGTTCCCCGCTACAGTGTGTGTAGTGAGGGGAGGGATGGTAGGTTCCCCAGGTTCCCCGCTACAATGTGTTTAGTGAGGGGTCGGAAGGTAGGTTCCCGCTACAGTGTGTGTAGTGTGGGGTGGGAAGGTAGGTTCCCCGCTACAGTGTGTGTAGTGAGGGGTGGGGTAGACTCCCCACTACAGTGTGTGTAGTGTGAGGTGGGAAGGTAGGTTCCCCGCTACAGTGTGTGTAGTGAGGGGTGGGAAGGTAGGTTCCCAGCTACAGTGTGCGTAGTGAGGGTTGAGAAGGTAGGTCTCCCCCTACAATGTGTGTAGTGTGGGGTGGGAAGGTAGGTTCCTCCCTACAATGTGAACAATGAGGTGTGGGAAGGTAGGTTCACTCCTACAATGTGTGTAGTGGGAGGGGGGAAGGTAGGTTCACTCCTACAATGTGTGTAGTGAGGGGTGGTAAGTATGGATCCCCCTACAATGTGTGTAGTGAAGGGTTGGAAGGTAGGTTCCTCCTACAATGTGTGTAGTGAGGGGTGGGAAGGCAGGTTGCTCCTACAATGTGAGCAGTGAGAGGTAGGAAGGTAGGTTCCCCTCCTACAATGTGTATAGTGAGGGGTGGGAAGGGAGGTTCCCTCGTACAGTGTGTGTAGTGAGGGGTGGGAAGGTAGGTTCAACTATACAATGTGTGTTGTGAGGTGTGTGAAAGTAGGTTCTCTCCTACAGTGTGTGTAGTGAGGGGTGGGAAGGGAGTTTCCCCCTACAATGTGTGTAGTGATGGGTGGGAAGGTAGGTTCTGTCCTACAATGTGTGTAGTGAGGGGTGGGAAGGTAGGTTCCCTGCTACAATGTGTGTAGTTATGGGTAGTAAGGTACGTTCTCCCCTACAATGTGTGTAGTGAATGGTGTGAAGGTAGGCTCCCTGCTACAATGTGTGTAGTGATGGGTGGGAAGGTAGGTTCTGTCCTACAGTGTGAGTAGTGAGGGGTGGGAAGGTAGGTTCCCTGCAACAGTGTGTGTAGCGTAGGGTGGGAAGGTAGGTTCCCCGCTACACTGTGTGTAGTGAAGGGTGGGAAGGTAGGTTCCCCATTACAATGTGTGTAGTGTATGGTGGGAAGGTAGGTTCACTCCTACAATGTGTGTAGTGGGAGGTGGGAAGGTAGGTTCCCCGCTACAGTGTGTGTAGTGTGGGGTGGGAAGGTAGGTTCCCCGCTAGAGTGTGTGTAGTGTGGGGTGGGAAGGTAAGTTCCCCACTAGAGTGTGTGTAGTGAGGGGAGGGATGGTAGGTTCCCCATTACAATGTGTGTAGTGAGGGGTCGGAAGGTATGTTCCCCGCTACAGTGTGTGTAGTGTGGGGAGGGAATGTAGGTTCCCCACTACAGTGTGTGTAGTGAGGGGTGGGAAGGTAGGTTCCCCACTACAGTGTGTGTAGTGTGAGATGGGAAGGTAGGTTCCCCCTACAATGTGTGTAGTGAGGGGTGGGAAGGTAGGTTACTAGCTACAGTGTGTGTAGTGAGGTGTGGTAAGGTAGGTTCCCCCTACAATGTGTGTAGTGATGGGTGGGGAGGTAGGTTCCCTGCTACAATGTGTGTAGTGGTGGGTGGGAAGGTAGGTTCCCCCCTACAATGTGTGTAGTGAGGGGTCTAAAGGTAGGTTCTCCATTTCAATGTGTGTAGTGAGGGGTGGGAAGGTAGGTTCCCCGCTACAATGTG